>NW_007247832.1:766247-802698 GCF_000164805.1 Carlito syrichta
CCTCCCACCTCGGCCTCCCAAAGTGCTGGGAATACAGGCGTGAGCCACCATGCCCGGCCTTTTCTTACATTCTTATCCTCTCTATTTTACGAGTCACGCCAGTGGCATCCTGGGGTTTTGTGTTCTCTTCCTAGAGGTGGTCTTGAGTTATTCACATGGAGGTTCAGATGCATAATCTTTTCCTCTCTCCACCTGCTGGGCAAGACACACGAGAACCTTCAGCACTATCTTAGCCGAACCCTGGAGATTTGGCGCCAGAAGCCTCAGAAGAAACCAGCAGAATGGAATCGGTGTTGGATCTGACTCAGGCTTTCTTACCTATCAACTCTTAATTATCAAAGGATAATTTGTTAGCAAAGCAGCATGCACGGCTGCCAAATCCTCTTCCTCCTCAGCCTGCCAATCGTGCCCCCTGGGAGGTGACCACCAGCTTGTGGCCTTGGTCTTTCATGAAGGACCCGTGAGCATGTGGTCAGGGTCTTGAACTTGCACTGGGAACAAAGTCTCGGGGTTTTCTCAAAGGAGGCATACAGGGCTGCAGGGACACAGACACACGACTGGGGCTCGTCATTACAATAACAACACAGAGCCAGAAGAGTATGACACACTCTGGTTTCTGAGTATTTGACTCACACCTGGGTTCCATCTTGACAGAATGCATCGTCACAGCCTAGGCAAGAGCACCAGCAACCTTAGGAAAACTGTCAGGTGACAAAGTGACCCATGGGAAGGAATCTTACCATGTCTCCTCCCGACATCTGACTGTCCAGGGCAGGGCAGTCTGGCCTGGGTCAGAAAAGGAAGGATAGGTGTGGACACACCTAGTAAATGTTGTTAATCTCAAAATCACTCAATTTATACATTTTGAGAGAAGACTTTCTTTACTGAGAAGAGTTACAGCCTATAAGGCAGTCATTCTGACAGACTGGGAAGTATAGCCTCTGACAGAAGAAACTCAGAAGGCAGGCAATTCAAGGGAGGAGAAAGGTGAATCAAAATGTAGGAGATCCAGTCTGTAATCCCAGCACTTCAGGAGGCTGGGACGGGAGGATTGCTTGAGGCCAGGAGTTCGAGGTAACATAGCAAGACCTCGTCTTTATAAAAAAAAAAAAAATTAGCCAGGCATGATGAGGCACACCCATAGTCCCAGCTACTTGGGAGGCTGAAGTCGAAGAATCACCTGCGCCCAGGAGGTTGAGGCTGGCTGCAGTGAGCTGTGATTGTGCCATTGCATTCCAGCATGGGCAACAGAGTGAGGCTCTGATAAAAAGAAAGAAAGGAAAGAAGGAAGGAAGGAAGAGAAAAGAAAGAAAAAGAAAAGAAAAAGAAAAACCGGGAGACCTGAGAGTAACTCGGAGGTCAGTGCATAACATGGGTCGGGGTAAATTGTCCAGAAATGAGACAAACTCACTCTTCAGAGGGTCTTGGGGGACTCTTCTCCATGACGCTGGCTGCAGGGCATGGCGGGATTTTTTAAAGGTGACAAATGATCAAATGTAGTCTTCCTGCAGGCTGGGTGATCTTGAAGTGTTCCTTCAGTTCAATGTCATCAGACAGGCACTCGGAGCCTGGGTCCACGATGGTGCATGGGAACACCTACCGCTTCCAGCAGGGAGCTCACGGTTTTATGATTAAAAGGCAATGTTTTTACAGAGTTCAAAGACAGTTCCAGGATTTTTTTTTAACACCACACGTTTGTCTGGAGCTAGACAGAAAGTTAAAAAGCAGTGAAACCGTCATCCGGGTGCTAAAACTGCAGAATGAAATTTACAAGGCTTTCTGCTGGTTTTAAAACAAACACCAATGAGCTCATAAGAAAAGAATGAGTAGGGATGGTGGGAGGTCACAGAGACACAGGGGTGTGGGTCATGGCGTCCCTCCTGATATAATGTTTTACATTTAAAGAGACATCTTCGTTCTCAGGCCAGTGGATGCCAGGTGGCCGCAAGGCTTATGTCTTGCTTAAGAGTCAAGACCGTACCTCTCTGCTCAAGGCCACCCAGATGTGCAATCATTCACTCACAGGCATTTATATAATAGATCCTTAATAATAGAACTAGATTGAATACAGGGCCATGTGCTGGGAAAAAGCATGGATTTTAGAGCCAGACACATCTGTCATCTCCTGTCTAATATTATTCTGTCGCTGAGCGACTTTGTTCATAAGGCAGAACCTCCCGTTTCTTGTTGGTATTAAGGGAATCAACATCACAATTTTCTGCAATTATTATAAGGATTAGACAAGAAAGCACAGTGAAGAAACTAGCCCGATCCTAGTACACAGGAAGCACTTAAAAAACTTTCTGGCCAAGCGTGGTGGCTTATGCCTATAATTCCAACACTTTGAGAGGTTGAGGCAGGAGGATCACTTAAGTCCAGGAGTTCAAGACCAGTCTGAGCAACATGGCAAGACCTGGTTTCTACAATAAATCAAAATATTAGCCGAGAGTGGTGGTGTGTGCCTGTAGTCCCAACTACTCAGAAGGCTGAGGCGGAAGGATTGTCGGAGCCCAGCAGGTCAAGGCTGCGGTAGCCGTGATTGTGCCACCGCACTTCAGCTTGGGCCACAGAGTGAGACCCCAACTCAAAAACAAAAAACCCCAACTTTCTTGGTCTTGCACAAACAAATGCACCTGTTCCTTGTGTGGCTTTGCAGAAGGGGGTGGCAGGGCTGAGGGCCCAGGACAAGAGAATGGCCAACGAGGGGGCAGACTCCGGGAACCAGAGACTTCAGGATCCTCCTGGTGAGCAGCTCAGCATCAGGGAATGTCAGGACTCTGATCAGAGAGAGGCTGAGAAGCCAGGGAGGCCAGGGCCGGCGGACGTGTCTATTTCCCAAATACCCTTGAATCTATCTGGTTCCCTCAACCCCACCATCGCTGACTGAGACCTGGATGCCTGGGCTCCCTCAAGGGCCTCCTGAAATCATCTTCTGCCTCCCCTTCCTCCCACTCATCCACTCCCATCTCTGCAGTAAGAAAGACTCTTAGAGATGCAAATCCCGATGCCGTCCTCCTGGACCAACAGCCTTCCATTACTACCAGCTGCCTTTAGCATAAAGTCATCTGCTGGACCTGGCCCCATACCCCTAGCTTGCCACCATGAATGCACACATTTCTTTGCATGTTCTGTTCTCTGTGCTCAGAACTACCCCCTACCTTCTTTTCTGGTGTCTTGTATTCCTCTCTCAGACTGCTGAGTAGATATGCTTCTTCCTCCAGGAAGCCTTCCTTGATGGCTCATCTAGCTCAAGATCAGTTGGGGGTCTCCCTCTTTTCCCTTCTGACTCCCACCTGTGCCTCCATTGACCGAGTTCAACAGCAGCCGGAGGACGACCCAAGTCCAGTGGACAGCCCAAGTCTAACAGGCAGCCTGGGCCTGGTCAGTGTAGTTGTGGCCCTGTGGGCTGGGAGCAGAGGAAAGGGCGGTGCGTGCATCTAGAAACAAACACAACACCCAGCACACCTGCCCTGCCTAATTATGGCCCAAGGGGTCCACCTGCTGGTGTTAACGCCCCCATCCCTTGGCATGTTGACCTGCCGATGAAATTGAGATTAAAAAAAAAAAAAAGATTTCTAAACTATGTGGTCATTGAGTTGAAAAAAGTAAGATGTTTTTAAACTTAGTTTTATTTGGACTCAGTGTTTTATTTGTGGTTTCTCACAGGTAGATTTTAAATGTGAATTCAAGCTTCAAAAATCTGCCTGGAGATTTGTCCTGAACTTGGACATCACTCAACCCCCAATACGGGGATGTGTTCGCTCACAGCCGAGCAGGCTGAGCTCTGAGAAGGACCTTCCGTGTGGATGAAGGGTTGCGGCTTCCCTTGCCAAGACTGAAACATCTCAACAGGGACAGAGGTGACCGGTTCCTCCATCTGTCAGTCAGTCCCGGAAACTAGATGCTGGGCCCCAGACAGCTTGCAATTGAAGGGTTTCTCTGTTGCCATTTGGAAACTGTCAATAGGGAGTTAGGACTCTTACTGCTCCGCAGGCAGATACACACTTCTTAACTTGTGAATTTATTTATAAATAGCCTCCTGTCTGCTGAACCCCGGTGTGCTGTGAGAATTCCAAAGCCAGACAGTGCACAGAGGCTCCCTGGGTGCACAGAGTGCTTGAAACACCATCTGCTTTCGTCTACATTTTGGGGCTCGTTTGTTAGCTCAGAATGCTCACAAGTTACAAGTTAAGGTTGCAGGGGCCTGATACCACCCAGGCCTCGTTCAAATCAAGGGCTCGGTGGCTCAGCCTGTAATCCCGCGCCTTGGGAGGCCAAGGTGAGTGAATTACCTGAGCCCGAGGGTTCAAGACCCGCCTGGGCAACTTGGCAAGACCTCATCTCTACAATAAATCAAAAAAATTAGCCGACGTGGTAGCGCGCGCCTGTAGTTCCAGCTACCTAGAAGGCAGCGGCGGAAGGATCGCCAGAGCCCAGCAGGTCAAGGCCACTGCATGCCAGTCTGGGTGATAGAGTGAGACTCCAACTCAACAAACAAACAAACAAACAAAAGGAAACCTGATATTCAAGAACGGAGGAACCATGGCTGGAGTTGTTTGCATCTCTGCCACCTGCTTCACTCTTCACCCAGCTCACACTTCTTTCCTTTTGGGAATCCAGTGACACATTTGCATGACTGTAGACTTGGCCTGCTTGGGGGCTGCTGCAGGCGTCTTTGCTTAGGGCTGGTTTCAGCTTCCATTGCTGGGGAACACATGTGTCCTGTGTGGGTGCTGTTGCCTGTGTGTGTGCCCCCGAATTTTTGAAACCCTAATTCCCAGTGTGATGGTATTAGGAGGTGGGCCTTTGGGAAGTGATGAAGTCAAAAAGGTGGAGTCCTCATAATGGGATTGTAAGAGACACAAGAGAGATGATCTCTCACCATATGAAGACACGGCAGGACACAGGAGGACATGGCGAGAAGGCACCATCTTCAACCCAGGAATTGGACACTCCCTGGATGCCGGTTCGGCTGACATCTTAGTCTTGGACTTCGCACCCCCCAGAACTATGAGAAGTAAATGCTTGTTGTTTAAACCACCCAGCCTATGGTGTCTTGTTCTAGCAGCGTGTCTTAGTCCATTTGGTGCTGCTATCACAGAATGCCTGAGACTGGATAATTCATAAAGAACAGAGATTTATTTCTTGCAGTTCTGGAGGCTGGGAATTCTGAAGCTGAGGCGACGGCATCTGGTGAGGGCCTTCCTGCTAGGCCATCCCATGGTGAAAGGCAGACGGGCAAGAGAACATGAGGGAGAGAGAGAGGGAAGGAGGGAGAGAGAGAAAGGGAGGAAGGGAGGGAAGAAAGGAGAAAGGGACAGAGAGGGAGGGAGGGAGAGAGGGGAAGGGAGAGAGGTAGAAAGGGATGGGGGAGGGAGAGAGAGAGAGAGCAAGAGAGAAATTCAATCTCACAATAAACCCACTCCCCTAATAAGGACATTAATCCAATCTTATGACCCCGTCTCTTCTTAAAGGTCCCACCTCTTGACACTTGCTGATGGGGGATTAAGTTTCCAGCACATGACCTTTTGGGGTCGCACACAGACCACAGCATAGTCCAAACGGATAAAGACAGTGCGTGTGTGGGGTCTAGGTGGTGGACATTAGGTTAAAAAATGGGTTTGAAGATTCCTTGAGTGAAACAATTTCTGCCTCTGGTTTATTGCCCTAGGACCCTGGTTGGGAAAACCTCTCAGAGATCTCACACCACGACAATCAACACAGATGGCATCTGTGACCCCAATATGTGTGGAGATTTCTCCCTCCCCCCAGCAAGCAATCAATTCTGCAGTAGACACCAGCTGGGTGGCCTCCAATGAGATAGCATAGCGTCCCACAGAGGCTCATTTACTACAGCAACTCACAGAACTCAGGGAAACTCTTACATTTACCCTACAATGGATATTTATTTTAAAGAGACAAGGAAACAGCCTGATGAGGAGAGATGCAGGGCCAGGTCTGCAAGGGTCCCACAGCACGAGCTTCTGTCCCATGGAGCAGGGTGCACCATCTTCTCGGCACATGTGTGAGTTCTTGTTCACCTTCCCTCCGTGTGTTCAGCGCCCTGGAAGCTCTCCCAACCCTGTTCTTTTGGGGATTTCTGGAGACTTTATCCCATGCATGATTGACAACCATGTAGAAATGTGATTGGAAAACAAGGGTATGATCTCGTCCTCCATCTGAGTGGAGAGACCCAGCACGGCCCGTCTGTCCAGATCCTTCTTGGCCTCTCTGTGCAGCCTTCTTCCTTCCAGGGTAGGGAGCAGGACCCTCTCTGGAATGAGGGTTTTGACCCATGATAGTATTAGAGTCCTGCCTTGGGTAGGTAAAAGGGAGGCAGGAGAAGAGATTCTGTTTCCTGAGGGTTCCTCCGGGGGCCTAAAGCTCCCAGACATTGTAACGAAAGGCTCTGACAAGGGCTGTGGGAGCTATGGTGGACAAACACCAGAATGGAGAACATACCGGGGCCACACGCCATTGAGTCTGGTGCAGGGTGGGCACCCCAGTCACTCAGCAGTCAGGACATGGCGTGACAGTCCTGGCCAACCCAAGTTGGGGCCGCTGCAAGAGTCCAGTGTGGGTGTCTATCCTCAGAACCTGCAGCAAGGCCAGGAAGGGAAGGGCGCCTACCAGACCTGGGCCCAGCATGCACGCAGTATCTCTGTGGTGTTAGGGTTTCTTGTGGAGGCCTGAGGTCTGACAGGCACAGCATTGTTGAACTGGAACAGATCCGGTTGGGAGGGGAGTGTGAAGAATGTAGGCTGGACTCCAATCCTGGTCCCACCACATGTCTGCCGTGGCGAGGGAAGGCTTCTCATCTTCCCTGAACCTCCCTTTTCCCTCTATAAAATAGGGGGTGAAAGTACCTTCCTTGCAAGGTTTTAGTGAGGACCAGAGATGGAGCATGCAATAGCCCTGTGCACAGTAGGTCCTTGGTAAATGGTAGCCATGGCCATTGTCAATTGCAGGGGATTTGCTGGAGTCCACAGGTATTTTCCAACATGAAAGGGTGCTATCAATGCAGGCAGGTGTGTCTTCTGTGATATTTATTATGAAGCATGGGCAAAGGGGTGGAGGGCTGTGGATGTCATCATGGTGAAGCCCAGGTCCTTCCTGGATGCTCACGGGCTGGTGGAGGATCCTGGGTGATAAACCCCCACTCTGGCCTCTCCTCCAGAGTCCAGCAGTGCCTGAACAGGTAGGAGAAGGAAGGCTATGAATAGACCAGCAAATAAATAAACAAGCACCGGATGAAGGATGGCTTGTTTGTTTCAAGGCATGTCTCACTCTGTCGCCCAGGCTGGAGTACAGTGACATGATCACAGCTCACCGCTGCCCCGACCACCTGGACTCAGGTGAGCCTCTCATCTCAGCCTCCTGAGTAACTGGGACTACTCAGCCTGGCTAATTTTTTTTAATTTTTTGTAGAGACGAGGTCTTGCTCTGTTGCCCAGGCTAATCGTGAACTCCTGGGCTCAAGCAGTCTTCCCACCTTGGCCTCCCAAAGTGCTGGGATTATAGGCATGAGCCACTGCCCCCAGCTAAGGAATGGTTTTAATTGTATGAGTCTGCCTGGCCCCCAGACACTCAAGCCAGTGTTAATGTGATTCCCTTTAGCCATCACTTTCCCTAAGGTCAGAAGTGTTGACGAATAAGCTGGGCCCGTCACTCACGCCTGTAACCCCAGCACTAGCTCTTTGGAAGGTTGAAGTGGAGGATCGCTTGAGCCCAGGGATTCAAGACTAGCCTGGGCAGCATAACAAAACCTCATCTCTTCAAAAATCAAATTAAAAAATTAGCCAGTCGTAGTGGCGCACTCCTGTAGTCCCAGTTACTTGGAAGCTGAGGAGGAAGGATCGCCTGAGCCCAGAAGGTTGAGGATGCAGTGAGCCCTGATCATGCCATTGCACTCCAACCTGGGTGGCAGAGAGACCCCAACTAAAAGAAAAAGAGTGTTTATGGATATTTTCTGAATCCCTTCAGAAAACATCTCAGACCTCATAGGATCGCTGCTTCCAGTCCCAGTTGCTACGAGTCAGTCTTCTCTTAGGTCTTGCAGAACATCTGACCCCAGGGCAATGGCCTGAGAGCCCTTCCACCCAGTTTCAAATGGATATCCCCATGCTAAAGTTGGCCAGGCAGGACCTGGGCAGAACTCATCCACCTACTCGGCAGATGTAAACACCCTCAGATTTATAGTCCTGTGAGTATAGCAGACGTGGTTTTCCAGACTTGAAAACCTCCCTCAGTCTAGGTCTTAAGAGCAAGAATCATGTTTATCCATGTTTCTATGGAATGGGCCAGTACTTTCCTGCTCTTAGGCCTGAGTAAGAGGGGCTTGGTCATGGGATCCTTGCTTTAGCAGGCCCTGCGTGCCACAGATAAAATACACACTCATTGAGGAACACGGCTCCTCTGCTTCTCAGGACCCAGCATTCGGGCTCAGGGCTGCCCCTAACCCTGAACGTTTGTCTCCAGGAGTAACACCACGCAGGCCCCAGGGAGACACTCTCTTGCCCATTGGCCTCAGATAAAAGGCTGCTGTGAAGATTTGTGACACCAGAGCAGGCCGCTTCTTCAGAGTACAGGCAGGATAGGAGCTGTGGGAGCTTCCGGATAAGAGAAAAGACAAACTAATTAACTTGTCAAATCTTTCCTCTTGGCATAAATGCAATTGATTCTGGCATGGCTAATCCCATTTCCCAGGAAGTGAGATGGTGAGATGATGCTGAGACCCACCTTCTCCCTCCTAACATTGCAATCCCTGACCCCAGGGTGCACGTGGGGTAGCAGGGGCTCACGGCAGAGGCTAGGGAACATCCTGCACTATACTTTCTCAGGTTCTGAAAATTTGTATACGTGTAGGTTGACACTTAACACACACACCACAATGATGTCAGGTCTTACCCTCGGCAACCAGATGGACGTCGGATGCTGGAATTGTAAGTGGTTTTGCTTTTACAAAGATATTTAATAAGATGTAATCACATTTTCAAAAATGTAAGTAAAACTTGCGGCTTTATTTAGGTAAGTTTGACTTATACTTTGGATATTCACGAAATGTAACCTATTTGCTTTTGAATTTTCATAGATGATATTGTCAAGTTTAGGCCCCCCAAAAAAAATCACTGTTTTGAAAATACAAACTCATGTTAGTTTGTATTTTGGATGAAAATATGTTCAAGTTTTGTACACTTTGAATGCAATTTTATATATGTTTTTCAATCATTTGACTCACTGAGCTTGAGTGCAGCTCGGATTGTGATGAGTATAGGAGATGCCAAAACAGATCAAAAAAGAGAAAAGGTGAAAAAAACCAGATAGTCTTCAAGGGACTTGCATTTTTAAAAGCTTGAAAGCATGAAATTTAGCACATCTTTGGTGAGCAGGGCCACTTAAAATTATACACAGGATGTAACCAATTCTTTATGTAATGAAGATTTAATTACTAATAGACAAGAAGACTAATCTAATTAATTCAACAATTTGAACAGGTTAAATAGGATCCCTGAAACTTCTGGGTCTTTACTCTGTGGCGATTTGGTTACTGAACAGAACAATGAGAATGTAGGTGGGCCTTCATTTCGGCTCTTGTGAGGGTCCTATAAGTGTTCAGAATAGTCCTGGGTCTTCTCTGTTCCTGACCACACATCTGTCCTGCTGGGGGCTCAGGGGACATAGACACCCACACTCTGAACCGAAGACTCTACCACCAGGCCCCAAGACCACTATTCAGTGGGTCAGATTCTCTCTTGGAAAATTCCAGTTCAAGATGTACAGAGGCAGAGTCTGTTAGCCAGTAGCATAATCCAGCAAGAATAAGGGCTCTTACATAATCTCGAAGTTTCCAGCACAGGTTTGTCAACAAAAGAGACTTTAATCAAGCTTTCTGAATGCAATTGAAAATTGTCAGCAAATTTGCATCCTTCCTGAGCGGGAGGATTCATCTATTGTTTAAGCAAATATATATTAAGCATCGGTGTTGTGGCAGGAACCAAAAGGAACCGGAAGTAAAAGCAGGGCCCCTGACCTCATGGAGTTTTTAGTCGAGTGGGGAAAGCAGATGTGATTGGAAGAAACACACAAGACGACCTGCAAGGAAGTGCTTGTGCGTATCACAGAGAGAAACCTGGTCACAGAGAGAAACCTGGTTGCAGGAAGTACCAGGTGATGCCTCGTCTCCCTGTGACCTTTTAGAGAATTCTTTCCCTCCTTGCTCCTACTCACCAGCGGCCCCCTGCCTGTCTTCCTCTCTCCCTCCCTTCTGTAAGTATCAACCCCTGTGGGTTTGTGTAGAATAAAACACGAGAGTCTTATTAGGAAGAAGCAGTATTCAAATAAATGGAAATTTAGGGGAAAGAAGCTGCATTACTGAAACTCAGGCATTAAAAAAAAATCATGACAAATGCCCTCCTTCTGGAGAAACCAGCTTGTGCTGGAGTTGAAAGATGGCTGCCCGAGGCATCTGGGATGCAAATGTGGGTTCCCCAGATTGTAGTTGGTGTTGCAAACACACACACACACACACACACACACACACACACACACACACACACCCAACAAACCACACAGGCTGTGAGAAGGCAGAGTTAGAAAAAGAAGCAAGAGATGCAGATGAGTGGAAGGCTCACAGATGCCTATAGAAATAGTGCATGTAAAATTAACTCGGTGTAAAAATAATCAGGGATGTGGAGTTGATTTACTATCTGCATTTTCCATCGCTTGAGTCCATTTCTGTTTTGGGAAATCTCATCGTGTATTCGGGTTCCAAAGACTCTGTTCTAGCTCTCTGCCTTGGTAACCATGGCTACGGCCTCTTCCGCGGACTCCAAGTATCTGCAGGCCCGGCTGCTCACAGCCTACCTTGGCCACCTGGGCCAGCTGGGGCCCTGCCCTCTGATCCTGCATGCTGCCTGTGCCTATTTGGGCAAAATTGTCGGTTCCTCCCTCAGAATAGCTTGCATGTTCCTAGAGATGTCCCAGCAGCCCTGGGGCCTTTTCATTTTGTTGATCTGTTTTCCATGAAACTCACAGCCACTCACAGGTCCAAGTCCAGATCATTCAGAAATAAGCAAGTCCATATATTTTAAAAATTAAAACAATAAATGAAAACACAGCGACCCTATCAAAAACCAATGACTTTGCGGCAATCATTTCATGTGTTTACATGGGGGGATCCCCAAAAATCCTGGAACTGTTTTCTGGAGGGTGGGCCCCTTGTCGTACAGGCTTCCCCTGCTAGGTGAGGGTTCTAGGAACCCATTGGCATCAGTGTACCAGCTAGCCTTGTGAGAGGCTGCATTTGGCTTCAGTGATTTTTTTTGGGGGGGGAGTCTTTCAACGCGTTTACCCATTACATAAATGGGTGATTCATAAATGAGTGATTTACGAGTGCATCTGCCCACACCATGCTGAGTGTTCAGCAGTTTTTACCCAAAGCAGCATGACCCCCACCCTCCCTACTCACCCAATCTCACCACGAGAGACTTTTTTTTGTTTCCCTGGATGAAAAAAAGTCCTCGTAGAAGTCCTCAAAGGGAAACATTCTGCCAATGTGGAAGAGGTGAAACAAAAAATGGTAGGAGCACTAAAAGGCATCAACTCGGATGACGAGTTCAAAAACGGTTTTGGGCAGTGGCAAAAGTGTCTCGATAGGTGTATCACATCCAACGAAAAGGACTTTGAAGGTGGCTCCAGTTTAAACATGTAAGCACCCATACACCACTATTTAGACTGTTCTGGGTTTTTGGGTGTCCCCCCTCATAAAGTCATGTCACGGGCATACATTCGTCCTGAGACATCAGAGGTGCAGGAAATGTGACACTCCTTCATTCTTCTTAGTCATTTGCAATCTGGCCTAGCCCCACTGCTTAGTGGGGTGGTGGCCCATCAAATCTCTATCCTCTGAGGGTGACCTATCACTTGGGAACTCTGGGCCCCCCTGTCATTCGGGGAAAGTTCCTGCCACTGCTCTGTGTCTCTTGCCCGTGACCTTGGAATCCTTTTGGAGGCTGAGACTGCACTGCCTTTGTGCTGGACCGGAGGGGTTGCCGGCATCCATGGGGAGGCTCTAGCCATCCTTGCAGCAGTAGCCACTGCCACCAGGCCCCACCACCCATGGCAGTTTCTGATGTGGGTGTAGGCCCCTGCTGCTCTTTATCCTCCCAGGTGTGGGAATCCTATGGCCTTGTCGACAGGGCATCTCCCCGCCAAACCTCAGAGGCTTCTTTCTTGGGGTGAGGAAGGCAGGCATTACAAAGATAAACTTCCAAAACAAAGGTCGCACATCCACAAACAAAAGAATGAAGCTGGGGCTCTCCCTCCCATCATGAGCAAAAAGTAACTTAAAATGGATCAGTGACTTACAATATAAAAGCTAAACCTACAAAACTCTTAGAAGAAAAACACAGAGGTAAAACTTTCAGACTGCGGCTTTGGCGGAAAGATTCTTGCTATGACACCAAAGCCATGAGTCACAAAAGAAAGAAAACAATCATCAGACTTTATCAAAGTCAGAAACTTCTGTGCATCAAAGGACGTTATCAAGAATGACGTGAAAAGACAAATTACAGGATGGGAAAAATATTTGCAAATCACGTTTCTGTTAAGGGTCTGATACCCAGACTATACAGACAATTCTTACAGTCAACAAAAAGGTAAGCAGCCCAATGTAAAAATGAGCAAAGGACTTGAATAAACATTTCCCCAGAGAAGATATGTAAATGACCAAAAAAGCATATGAAAACGTGCTCAAAGTTATTAGCCATCAGGAAAATGTCTGTCAAAATCTCGGCCGGCTAACACTTCACAGCCAACAGGAATGTGATCAGGGGGTGCTGGCAGCAAACAGCCTCAGTTTTCAGCAATACCACCTCAATCTGTCTGTGCCGCCCTCCTGATCGGCCCTGGGGACCCCAGACCACTTTTGGAGGGTCTTCTGAGAGCCCGTATTAGAAGCGCAAAAAAAATCAACAAATGCATCCAGGCACAGTGGCTCATGCTTGTAATCCCAGTGCTTTGGGAGGCTGAGGCGAGAGGATTGCGTGAGCCCAGGAGTTCGAGACCAGTCTGGGGAACATCTCTACAAAAAAACTGAAAAATTAGGTGGGTGTGGTGGCGCGTGCCTGTAGTCCCAGCTGCTCAGGAGACTGAGGCAGAAGGATGACTTGAGCCCAGAAGGTCAAGGCTGTGGTGAGCTGTGGTGGTGTCACTGCACTCCAGTCTGGGTGACAGTGAGACACTGACTCAAAAAAAAAAAAATGAACAAATGCTTTACTGATGTGGATGGCACATCGGGACATCACCTCAGTATCCCTCTCACAATAGGTCATTGAGTAAATCCACCATTTGCCATGGGTGACCGCATAGGCCTCCTTTTTTCTTAAGATATGCTTGGGAGGCCAGCCCTGAGCTCAATCCAATTTGGACTTGATTTTTCCCCCCTTAGGAAAATAATTTCCTCTTCCTGAGCCTCAGTCAACCCACATTTAGAAAATGGAGAAAGTAATATTCACCATGATTTTTCTTGGGGAGAAGGTATGAATTTGTGTGAAAGAAATACATTGAAGTCGGGTGTGCACCCTTAAAAAACCTGCCCAGCAAAATCGCCTTCTGAAGAGTGTGGGTCTTGCTACCCTAAAGGCCAACTGTTTTGGCATCCAGGTGGGGGGGGGGGGCAGAATTTGGTGGTAAGACACTCCGAGATGCTCCCCAATCCCCTCACTTTGGCCTGGTCCAGCATAGCCCAGAGAGTCCCCGGGGTATGGACATGTCTTTGGAAAATTTGACGTGGCTTGCTCTAGACATTTGAGGTAACCGCGTCCTCTGTCTTCCCCAAATCTTCTGTTAACTATCCCTACTCAGCTGGGCATGATGGCTCACGCCTGTAATTCCAGCACTCTGGGAGGCCGAGACGAGAGGGTTACCCGAGCCCAGGAGTTCGAGACCAGTCTGGGCAACATAGTGAGTCCTAATCTCTACGATAAATTAAAAAATTAGCTGGAAGTGGTGGTGTGCACCTGTAGTCTCAGCTACTTGGAAGGCTGAGGTGGAAGGATTGCCTGAGCAATTGAGGCTGCAGTAGCTGTGAGCCTGGGTGACAGAGTAAGACTCTGACTTAAGGGGAAGAAAACCCCCAAAACCTCCCTAACCACTCTACTGTACGTGGGTGGAATTTGAGAAGGAAACCCAAAGAGATGCGAGTGCTGTGCTCAGGTTGGGAAGGAAAAATCAAACTTGGTGCCTATGGATCTAGAGATGAGAGTGGCTAAGAACCCTCTGCCCAGCTCAGACCCTGCACGGGGTGTGTGAATGGTGGCTGGGGGCATGTCCGCTGTCAGAACAATGGGGCCCGTTTCCTCCCTCTCCCTACCAGGCTCCTGCCCACCAGGAAGTGTGCCACATCCCCCAGCCTCCTAACCAAGGGCCTTCCTCCGGTGTTCCCACATTCTGCTGCAGGAAGAGAACCACAACACAGAGCAAGCCGGAGCAAAAGGAGCCCCTGATGCAATCGGGGACCCGGTCTTGGCCTGGCAGTGGGACTGCTGACCCGCTGCCACAGTGACAGTAGGCACCACACTGGGGCTGTGCTGCCTACGTGATGCTGCCTCCTCCAGGCAGGCTGCCCTGGGCTCCCAGGACCCGTAGGCGTTCTCTGATCTTATCACTCCTCAACAAGGAGGCCTGGTTTGCCAGCTGCACCTTGTGGGTGGCACTTTTCAGCTTGCCTTTTGGCTACTTGAATGTTTCTGAAACGCTCACAATTATACAGTGTGCGGCTTGCAGGTCTTTGAGGGTGAGAACCTACCCTTCTCCTTCCCTCTTGGGCCTGGATATGGGCTTCTCCCTGGGACAAGGCGCGGGCTTCTGTGTATACAAAAACCTCCCTTGCCAAAGGGCTTCTGACGGGTTTTAGAAGCTTCGGTGCTCTGCCCACGAGGCTGTGCTGTGACCTTGGGTTATTTACGCCTCTCCAAACACAGATGGGCACAGGAGGGCTGGCATGCCTCCGAGTCAGCAAAGGAGCCTGTGGTGTGAGGCCGCTGGTGTCTCACACGCTGGTCTTCAGTGTTTCAAGACCAGGGTGACCACAGAGCTTGTGGCCCAAGCCAGGGCACGTCTCGAGTGAAACAGGGGTGCTCTCAATAGCTAACCAGGGCAACAGACATGGCCGGTCCCCGGGATGAGGCCACCTCTCCAGCCTCTGGCCTCTCCCACAGGCATCACCAAGCGGAATTCTAACTGCAGCCCTGTTGTCTCTGAATTATCCTGTGGTCACACTAGCCTCTGCACTCATTAGCATCCTTTGGACTAAGAGTTGTATAATACTGAGCTGGAAGTGTCTTTAAAATGTTCTAATCACCTCTACGGGTGAGGAAACCGGGGCTGAACTTAACCAACACAGCTTCCCGAAACTCAGTTTTTTTAAAAAATGCTATTTAATGCTAATGAAAATGCTTTCCCACCAAATGATCCCTCTTCAACTTCTCTCTCTGCACTTCCATTCACTCACTCATTCATTCATTCCTGAGGCTTAAAAACATGAACTCTGGGGTGCCTATTGCCAGCTCTGGGCCAGCTGATGCCCGAAAAGGGCAGTAGCTGCCACCCAGGGACCACGGTGTCGTGGGAGAGAGGCGCAGGGACACCTGGAGACAGGAGAGACAGGAGGAAGACTCCTCTGGCAGTCACCCCCAAGGCTGGGCAGGAACAGGGAAGGCCGGTCTGCTCTGTGTAGCTGGGGCACAGGCAGGGAAGAGGGCTTCCAAAAACAAAGGGGTTAGGACTTCAATATTTAAAAGATGAAGAGAACAGGTTACAAAGTGGTTACTCAATGCTCTGATCCTGAGCTTTATTTTAAAATCTAGAAAACACTAGAAAAAGTGCTTGGAATTGAATGAATGGTCTTTTTTTTCTTTTTCTTTTTCTTTTTTTTGAGTTGGAGTCTCACTCCATCACCCCGACCGGTGTGCAGTGGCACGTTCCCGGCCACCTCAGCCTTGACCTGCTGGGCTCCAGTGATCCTTCCACTTCAGCCTTCCAAGTAGCTGGGACTACAGGCGCGCACTACCACGCCCAGCTAATTTTTGATTTATTGTAGAGACGAGGTCTCGCCAAGTTGCCCAGGAGGGTCTCGAACCCGCGGGCTCAGGCAATCCACTCAACTAGGCCTCCCAAAGTGCTGGGATGACAGGCTGAGCCACCTAGCCTGACCTGAATCAATGGTTTTTAAAGTCAGACTGCCCAGGTGTACGTGAATCTTTTTGGACCTATGTCCTTGAATACATCACCGAAGCTCTGTAAACCAGAGACAAAAAGATGTATTTAAAGAGGCCACTGTATGCTATTTTTATTAATGATACGGTATGGTAAGGATTAGAAACCCATTTGGTTCCCTTAGAATGCTACGCTAATTTAATTTTTATTCTGGTGGTATTATAGCTACAGCCATCATGTATCTGGATCTTAGCAGTTTTGACAACAATTACTAGCAACAGCCTCGGCTGGTGATAGGAATTCTGGCTGGTGACTAGTTATCTCAGAGGTGGGAGGGAATGGAGTGGATTAAGAACAGGGGGCCTTGTCTAGACCTGCGATGTGTTATTAATTAAATAATCCTGAGGAGATGTGGCGGAATGATCAGGGGAGAACATTCCCTTTACCCTGGCGGTCTGTTTTTCTCTCAACGATGACTTTCCCCTTGGAAGTTCTTTAACAGCCCGCAGCCTGGCGAAACCACTCGGCTGAAACTGCTCCCCAAACAACGCTGAGTCTTTTGTGACAGATCATTACATTTTGAACCATGTTTTAAAATTGGAAACGAGGGTGGTTCAGCCCAGAACATCTCAGAGCCAGCAGTAGAACCGAGACTGGCAGCTAAAAGCAGACACGAAGTGTGACATTTTTCAGCACGACTTGCTGGTTCCTCACAGGAGGATTCTGCTTCCAAGTCTCGTGCTAAGATCCACAGACACCAGAACGAAAGCCCCGATTTGCCAAAGATCATTGAGATGCGGAATAGCACCCTCTCCAAATAACATCGGGCAAAGTCTTTCCTAGAATGCAACCACGATCTTTAAGAAATTGCTTTTTAAAATTTGACCCTGACATTTTCACACGATTACTTGGAAAGTAAAATCAATTTTTCGTGAGTATTTGTCACATCAGATTGGTTCTTGGTTTTAGTTTCTTCTTTTGAGTGAGTAAAATACAGGTTAAGTAGATCTAAATTATGTGAGATATGACGCTAGCTGTCACAAAATCCAAGTATGATTTTACTATGCAATGAAAAGAGAAGTTACATTGAGATACTATTTTTTTTTTTTTTGCCTTCAGTAAGTCTGATATTAGAGCAAATAAACTTTGCAAGAGCCTCAGGGGCAGAGCATACTTACTGTGCAGATCATTGTACCAGTTAGCTATGGCTGTATAACAAATGACCCCAAATTCAGTGACTTAAGAAAAATAAACATGTATTCTTGTTCATGAGTCTGCAAGTCAGCTGGGCAGTTGTGCTGATTTGGGCCAAATTTGCTAATCTTGGCTGGGTTCCCTCAAGCTTCTTTGGTTAGCTGGCAGGTGGGATAGGGCAGGCCAGGTAGTCTAGACCTCACTCGCTCGATTGGTGGTTGCTTGGCTGTGGGCTGCAGGATCAGGTGTAACTGAGTTAGGAATGTTTCAGCATTTCAGCAGGTTGGCCTGGGCTTATTATCACAGTGAGGCAAAGGTCTAAGAAAGACAGGGGACGAGCAAGACCTCTTGAGGTCTGGCTTGGTGTTAGCACATGAATCCTGCCTCTTTCTAGTTACCACTAGACCTATGCAGAGAGCATAGATACAAGAGGGGAAAAAGTGGGTCCCTTTCTGGAATCAATTCCATCACAAGAACCATGCTTGAGGGAGAATGTTTTGATCTCTTCCACTTTATCTTTGGGAAAGTCTTTTCTAAATGACTGTCTAATTTATCTGTTGGTTACACGTCACAGGATGTAAAGTATTTGTAGGGATTCCACCAATCACAGGGTGCTGAACTAGCCCCATGTCCACACATGGCTTTTGATAGAACTGAATTTACAAATGGGAAATGACACAAAATCTCCTGTAACTGCTCTGATTTTCTGCAAGCAAACACATGCTCTATCGTCTCCACCCCCAACACTCAAACTGATCGGTCTTTGATCCCTGCTCAAAATCAGCACAGAGAACAGCACAGACTGAAATGCTTTCATCTCCTACAACTTGAGCTTGAACAAATTTAGCCAGCCAATTCTCATCGAGATTTAAAAAGTGGAATTGGAGGAAACCAAGCTATTTGTATGTGTGGACATGGGTGTGTCAGAGGAGGGACTGAAGGGTGTGTGCATGTGGACATGTTTGTCTTGTCTGTCACAATCCCTAGTAACAGGCAACCAGGGGTCACCACCAAGGTCAATTGGAACGTCACACAACAGGACCGTGGGGAGGCAGCTGAGGACACATGTGACTTGCTTTGCATTTCTGCTTGTTGTCCTGGTCCTTAGAGGAAAGAGGATAGGTTTTGAAGCTACAGGAACTTACGTTAAAGCCCAGATTTGGGGCAAGAGCCTCAACTTTCTGAGCCTTGGTTTCCTCATGTCTCAAATGAAAATGAAATGCCTGCCTCAATGGTGTGAGTGTGAGTTCGCAGATATACATAAGCCCCTTAGCGGGGTCCCTGGCACAAAGTGTGTCCTCAGTAAGCAGAAGTTACTGTATAATTTTTAGCTTTTTAAGGGTATCATGGCTTCCATGATATAGACTAGCAGAGCTCGGAAAATGTCAAAAGCAATAAAATATGTTGGGTCAAGACTAAGAAAGACCCTCCCTCGTCCCTAGCCCTGTTCTCCCTGTCCCTTCCCGTGTAGATATGGTACCCTGGTGTGATCCTGGACAAAGTGAGACTCACGTTCTGTTTATACCAGGATTGGCAAGGGGCACGGGAGGCTGTTTAGAAAGACACCCACTCTAGTCCCATCTCTGGTCCTTGACCGGGCCCCTCGGAAAGAGGTGGAGAACAGGAATTGGACGTCCCTGCTTGAGGAGAGTCCAACCCAAGTTCCCTGGTGCCTCTCAGGACACTCTTGGGAAACAGATGGATTTATCCCACTGCTGCCCGCAAGTTCTGCCTGGTAGATCAAAGCAGAGAGTCCCACCTGCAGGGTGAGTTTTGCCCCCAGCTGTGCGAACATTTATCTCAAGGAAATGTTCCAGGATGTGGGGCCACGGTGTGCCCTTGCCCACTGGATTTTGAGGAGCCCATCACAGAGTGACATTCCTCTATTTCAAAACACAACCCCTAGTGCCAGATGACAATCCCTGAAGAGGCCACTTCCGCAGCGATGGACACCATCTGTTAGAGTAAGTGAAGGACTGAAAATCTGCCCCAGAACCGCCAGGGATCCATGGAACACCGCTCCAGAATTACTGAAAAAAGTTCCTCCCTAAGATCCAGCTGCAAAATCTATGATCCTGTCTTTCCTTGTTGCTGGAATGTGCCCTGGAGGTAACAGTCCCAGGGCTCACTGAGGGGTCTGCCCAGTGTCCACCCCATGCCACGCCCTGTCGTCTGTACCCTCCAGGTGAATTCACTTCCCACAAGGCACTTCCGAGTTGGACCCTGAGCTGGCTCCCCCCGGCTGGAAACTGATGCTGGAACTGGCCTGGCAAGGGTCACCACATGTCCTTTTGCAGATATCAGCAGGGTAGACCTGCAAGCCAGGTGCCAGCAGTGTTGTGAGCTCCCTCACCTCCTCAGCAGTGCGTGCACACACATGCGCATACACACACACACACACACACACACACACACACACACACACACCCTGCCCGGGCCCTTCCATGTGGCCGTCCTTGTTGGCATTAGGTCTACCATGGAGCCCGTGCAGTGAGAGTTGTGAACACACGGCAGATTGGGGATTATTTTTAAACGCCCTTGCTGGGAGGCAGCCGTGACCTTAAAGTAGGTTGTGGCTCTTTTTCTGGCATTTCAGTTTTATTGTAAAAGCATTTGTTTGTAGAAACAGGATGCTGAGCAGCAAAGCACACATGTTATACAAATGGCAGATGTCGGATGTTTCTGTCTCAGCAAAGGAAAGCAAAGAGAACAGCTGCGACACATACTTTGGCGAAGGGAAGCAACCCACCATCCCTTCTTGAGAAGGAGTATTCTTGGGACACATGATCCTCCTTGGACCCAGGGGCTCCTGAGGGGACCAGGAGATTCCCAAAGACAGGAAGCTTCTCTCCCAGTACCTTCTGGAGAAAAGAGTGAATTTTCCTGGAGGAATGGCACCATTTCACTTGCCCCCAAGTGTTCCTTGCTTGCTTGGTGGCCAGAGGGAGCTGGTGGCATTTCCTGCCCGGCCCTGTCTGACATGAATTTTCTCTGCTCTGTCCCACCCAAAGAGAGAAGGGATAATTACCAAAGGAGACAATTTTTATTCAGAGGGACAAGTGTGATGAATGTCTGAGGGTCTGTGAGGGTCCTCAGAAAGTGGATCTCTGAATAATAACAATTATAATTATAAAATTATATTACACACAAAAGAAGACATACAAGCAGCCAAGAGACACATGAAAAAATGCTCAGCCTCACTAATCATCAGATAAATGCAAATCAAAACCACACTGAGATACCACCTAACTCCAGTAAGAATGGCCATCATTAATAAAACAAAAAACAACAGATACTGATGAGGATGCAGAGAAAACTCTTTCAACTTCTATGGAAAACAGTGTGGCAATTTCTAAAAGAACTAGAAATTGACCTTCCATACGACCCAGCAACCCCCCTTCTGGGAATATATACAGAACTTAAATCACTCTACAGAAAAGATGCCTGCACATTCATGTTTATTGCAGCACTATTTACAATCACAAAAACATGGAACCAACTATGCTGTCCATCAAAACTGGACTGGATTAAAAAACTGTGGTATATGCATATGATGGAATATTATGCAACCACAAAGAAGAACAAGATTATGGTCTTCACAGCAACTTGGATGGATTTAGAATCTATAATACTCAGTGATTTATCACAGAAAAAAAGAACAGATGACTACATGTTCTCACTCATAAGCAGACCCTGAACTTTTACAGTAATACTATAAGAAAGGAATTGGCAGTAGCGGGATACTGCCAGGGTGTGGGGGCACAACATCAGTAAGGGTACCTGATCACAAACCAGGCAAAATCGGGACCCGAGGGAGGCTCAAACTTTACCTGTACGATTATCACTTATATACCTAATCCTGAATTGTACCCCACGTATTTAAAACAATAAAATTATATTATATAAGAATATATTAACATCATCATCAATTATAATATCAATATTGTAGATAAATTTATTAATGTTGACAATAAATTATTCACGATAAATTAAAATCATGAATGCATTAATTATATGATTTATGGATAGTGTATACAATTAAATAATATGTTGATTTCATATTATGCTAATATTAATGTCTCATTTCAACAAGCAGGTCTGCAAAAAATTTATTCGATGCCTTATGCATGCCAACACTGGGCCCAACGCTAGGAGTTCAATGCCCTCAGAGGTTGAAGTTTAGGGAGAGAAAGATGCAAAATCAAATCATTTCGATGAAATAGCACAGGAACATAGGAGGTGGGTAGGACAGACAACGGAGCTTGGCGCAGCTCGGGATGGAGGTATGGAGGGCTCGCCCATCCCCGGCGCTGATTGGAGGCATTCCGGGCTGTTGAAAGGATTAGAGATCCTGTAAGCAAAGTGCTCAGCACACAGAGTTCTCTGAGACAGTAGCCACCAAGACAGACTTGATGTTTTGTGCTCTGACTCGAACCCGAAGACCTAGCTTGACTCTCCCAGGAGATGTGTGTCCACAGCACGTCTTCCACGTTCCATGTCAGCACTTGGCACATTGCTTACACTTCTCTCTCCTCCACTGGGCTCAGACAGTATCCTGGTCACTCCTGTGTCCCCAGTGCATGACAGAGTGCCTGTCAGGTAGCTATTGCTCAATAGCAAGTGACTAAATGGAAAGTGTCAGGGAAGGCTGGGTTGCTTTCCACCCTGTTTGCTGAGGAACCTTGAATTCTTCTAGATTGGATAGACGGGATACCCGGGTCACTGCCCCGCTGTGTTTCAAACCTATCACCAGGCTAGAATTTCATGCTCTCGGGGGAAAAATCAGGGGCATGGGGAGTCAAGTGGCTTGTGACATGATGGTCACAGCTTTCCCCTGAAGTAAAAAAAAAAAAATCCATAGATCAGAAAAGCTCCATGGTCTCATGCCACATCTGTGAACGCTCAGCAGTGAGACAGAAGGAAGGAAGACCCAGGAGAGTCCCATCTTAATTCTTCAGCATCTGAGTCAGAATAAAAATCTACGCCAGTGACTCATCATGGAGAGCAAGGGCTGGTGAGATTGCGTGGTGAATTCCCAGGAACAGGACACGCAGAGAGCTTGCCTGGATGGGCTCCTTCCGCCATACTCTTCTGAGCAGGAATTCCTCTTGCTACATTCCTATTATCAGTCTTTGTTCAGACCCAGACTTCCGGGATCTGCTTTCTAGAGCTGAAAACATGGGGAGGTAATAAAAACTGAAATGGAAAGTCAACATTTACAAACAGAAAACAGCATCCCTTCTTTATTCTGCTGGAATCATAATGAGCCAGGTACCTGTGCACAGACTGCCAAACTCTAAATAAAATATGAACTGCAGGGTCCTGGAAATGATCTTTTTTCTTCCCTTACAGAGATTTGGTAAATGAAATATGATCCCAGCAATTTAATTCACTCAACTCTTATTATCTGAAGATTTCCTGAAATACAAGGTCAGACTATGAATATAGACATCTGAGATGAAATACTATGCTCTTCCCTCTCCATCAAGAAAATGGAGTATGCTCACCTTTTTAAAAAAATCATTCACAGCTGGGCTTGGTGGCTCAGGCTGTAATCCCAGCACTCTGGGAGGCAGAGACGAATGGATTGCTTGAGCCCGCGGGTACGAGACCATTGGGCAACTTGGCAAGACCTCATCTCTGCAATAAATCAAAAATTAGCCGGGGATGGTAGTGCCCACCTGTAGTTCTGGCTACTTGGAAAACAGAGGTGGTAGGATTGCCAGAGCCCAGCAGGTCGACGTAAATGTGCCACTGCACTCCAGCCTGCACAACAGAATGAGACTCCAACTCAAAAAAAAAAAAAGTCATTCATGGGGCTGGGTGTGGTGACTCAGGCCTGTAATTCCAGCACTGTAGGAGGACGAGGCAGGAGTTTAGGAGTTCAAGGTCAGCATAGCAAGATCTTATCTCTATACACAAACTTACAAAATTAACTGGGCATGGTGGCACATGCTGGAGTACCAGTTACTCAGGAGGCTGAAGTGGGAGGATCGCTTGAACCCAGGAGTTTGAGGCTGCGGTGAGCTGTGATCATGTCCATGCACGTCAGCCTAGGCAACAGGGTGAGACTCTGACTCAAAAAATAAAAATAACTAAAATAAAATAAACGATTATTCATATCTATAGAGATAGAGATGCATGCCTCCCTTAAGAGATGGAATTTAAATAATTATCTGGGGATATCGGCAAATTATTAAACTCGTCAGAATTGTGATGAGTGTATTTATACATCTATAGGACCTGGGTAAACTGAGGAAGGGCTTAGAAGAGCTATTGATTTATACCATTGTGTCTCTTATGATGAAGAAGAAGGATTTAAATCCCAATTCTCACCTTTTTTCACTTAATTGTCTTCTTGGATTTGCTATTATGTTAAGAAGTCATCCACAGCTATTTTTTCTTTGCTTTTCTAATATTTATACCTATTATTTCTGTTTCATGGTATACTGCTTCTGGCGGCTGAAGTTAAACAATAGAGATGCTCTCAGGAGGACATGGGAGACACAGTTCAGCGTTCTGAGTCTTGGGATCTAAGTTCAAGTCCAAGCAGTAGCTGGGCATGGTGGCTCACACCTGTCATCTCAGCACTTTGGGAGGTGAAAGTGAGAGCATTGCCTGAGTCCAGGGGCTTGAGACCAGCCTGGGCAACTTGGTGAGACCTCGTCTCTACAATAGAATGAAAACAATTACCAGGATGTGGTGGCGCCTGCCTGTGGTTCTAGCTACTTAAAGGCTGAGGCGGAAGGATCCCCTGACCCCAGTAGGTCAAGGCTGCGGAGGCTGTGAGTGTGTCAGTACACTCCAGCCTGGGGACAGAGTGAGACTCCGACTCAAAAAAAAAAGTACCAACTGTGAGCCTTCCAAGCCAGGTAACCACTGAAGGAGTGGGGATAATGGTTTCCAGATTTGTCCTGAGGCATAAACACAGTACTGTGTCTGGCTGCATATAACAGGAGATAAGTAAATGACAGCAATCCCTTGTCTTCCTGATGATTGCATTACACTTCCCTGTTCCAGTGCCTTTTTAACGACCTCTGAGATTTCCTCAGGAAGGATGTTGGCTGTTGGGAGTTCTGTGTGAACCACTCCTTCTCCTTGCTTCCAGATTTCAAGCTAATAGAGAACTAGACACAGACCCCAGAGGAAATCATTGCACAATATTCACTTAATTGCTGTTAGGTTCTATCGAGAATGCCATTTGCACCTGCTATGATGGGGGATTCGTTTCCTAGCTGCCCTCCCCGCAGCAGTCTAGACCCAAGGACTTGCATGTCAAAGGAGTGGGGTAGGCATGCACTCACCCAGTCATGGAGAACTTTGGCCTACCTTGCATCCCAAAGAGCGTGAGTAATTAAAATTCAGAGAGCCAAGTCATGGGACCAAGAATGAGCAGTTACTTCCAACACAGTACAGCCAAACATTAGGAAAACAGAGACCAAAGTATGTCAAGTTCTTGCTGTTCTTTCATGAGGAAGAAAGAAGAGGGGATGGAAGGAAAACAAACATAGGAAAGTTTATTCCCCAATTTTTCCGCTGAGACAAAGACTGCTGCGAACATTTCCATGTTATGGAGTAGGGTATGACCATGAAGGAAAGTGCATGATTCCTGTTGGTGATTGCCCCTTGAGATATCCTTCTCTCTACTTATTTTAGGCTGTAGTTCCAAAAACAATGAATCCATAAAATTTATTTCAACACACCCTTATCGAATACTTACTCAATGTGAGACACCATGGCAGAGTTCACTATATTGAACATTGCTGTATATAGGACATTATGACAAAGATTCGTTCAAATTTGGAAACAATGGTGTTACATCGAAGTAATAATCACAAGATTTCTCAGGACCTTGGATAGAGTTCTGCTTTGCTTGACAAAGACACATCCTGAAAGGGGCACCGTTAGGTGATTTCATTGTCATGAGAACATTATAAAGTGTATTTACACAAACTAGATGGTATAGCTTGCTACACACCTAGGCTAGATACTGTAGCCCATTGCTACCAACTTGTACAGCAGGTTACCATACAGAATACTATTTGCAGTTGTAACATGATGGTCAGCGTTTGTGTGTTCAGACACATTTCAACACAACAGAAAAGGCACAGTAAAAATATGATATAAGAGATTTAAACTGGCACACCCATATAGGGCAATTACCATAGATGGAGCTTGCAAGGCTGGAAGTTGGTCTGGAAAAATCCATATGTGGGTAGCAAGTGAATATGAAAGCCTAAGACATTGTTGTATGCTTTTATGTAGCTGGCAGCCCAGTAGTTTTATACTAGCATCACCACAAACAGGTAATGTGTTAAATTAGGAAACTATGATGGCTAGGTGATGGGAATTTTTCAGCTACATTATACCCTCATGAGGTCACTATATGTGGTCCATCACTGACCAAAACGTTGTTATGTGGTACATAACTAAATTCTAAAGTGCTCTGTGGAGTTCCCATTTCACCAATGTGGCATCAGCCCATCCTGCTGTTTGGATACAATTAAAAACTCTTGGTAGAAACAAAACAGAAAAAAAATTGCTGAGGATTCTGCCTCTGAGAAGTAAGAAAAAGCAGGTGGATTATGAAAGGGAGTCAAAACTGGGAACAGAGACCACACAAGGTGAGTTGTTTTCTCTGTCTCTCTCATATACTTTCCCTGAGGGTGATCTCTAGTCACTGAGCAATGCGGCAGGGGGTGGTCTCATAGGTGACTAAACTTCCAATAGACATTACGTCTTTCTGGGCAGAAGAATCAGGAAAAGATATCTCCTGAGGGCTGGAGGAGAGGAAATTTCCAGATGGAGAGAGAAAAGGAGATCCCCTTGGTTCTGTATGTAAACCTTCACCAGTCTTTGCATTATGCCTGAGTGATACTCACAGAAAATGAGACAAGATTTGTGATCCAAATCAAACTGAGCTGATTACCCACCAAACCAAAAACACCAACAACCTACAAAGCATTTTTTTTTTTGAGCTGGAGTCTTACTCTGTCGCCCAGACTGGAGTGCAGTAGCCGCTCCCGGCCACTGCAGCCTCGACCTGCTGGGCTCCGGCGATCCTTCCACCTCAGCCTTCCAAGTAGCTGGAATTATAGGCATGCGCTACCATGCTTGGCTAATTTTTTTATTTTATTGTAGAGATGAGGTCTTGCCTGCCCAGGCAGGTCTCGAACCCGCGGGCTCAGGTAATCCATTCACCTCAGCCTCCCAAAGGTGCGGGATTACAGGCTGAGCCACGGAGCCCGGCTCCTACAAAGCATTCTAACGGGAGTCAGAGTCTGCACAACATAACCCATTCACAGTGTCCAGGACACAATCCCAAATTACCTGGCATACAAGAAAACAAGACCCATGCTCAAGGAAAAGGACAAGCAAAGATGCCAACCCCAAGATGAACCAGATGTTGAGGTAATCAAAGACGCTAAAGCATCTGTGAAAACTCTACTGCCTGAGGTAAGGAGAAATATATTTGAAATGAATGAAAATATAGGAGTTCTCATCAGAGAAATAGAAGCTATAAAAAAACAAGTGAAGGCCAAGCTTGGTGGCTCAGCCTGTAATCCCATGCTTTGGGAGGCCGAGGTGAGTGAATTGCCTGAGCCCTCAGGTTCAAGACCCACCTAGGCAACTTGGTGAGACCTCATCTCTACAATAAATCAAAAAATTAGCCGGGCGTGGTAGTGCACACCTGTAGTTCTGGCTACTTGGAAGGCTGAGGCGGAAGGATTGCTGGAACGGCCACTGCACTCCAGTCTGGGTGACAGAGTGAGACTCCAACTCAAAAAAAAAAAAAAGTGAAAAATTTAAAAGTGAGAAATACAATATGTAAAACATAGTGGGCAGGCTCAATAGTGGACTATAGATTATTGAAGAGAGTCAAGAAAACTGCATGTGATGTGAAAAAGACAGAAAAGACTGAAAATAAATGAACAGAGAGCCAGGATTCTGAGGGACAATATCAAAAGACATTTTACTGAAGTCTAAGAAGGAGAGGAAAGATTGAAACAAAAATATTTGAAGAAATTATGGACATAAATTTTCCAAATTTGATGAAAGACATAAATCTACAGGTTTAAGAAGCTCAGTGAACACTAAACAAGGTAAGCTACTTTAAAATTGCCTAGCCACATCATAATCACTAAAAAACAAAGTAAAGAAAGAGTATTAAAGCAATCAGACAAAAGTGGCACATTGTGTGCAAGGAACAGTATGTTGATCTCTCTTCAAAAACCGCAGAAGTCAATGAAATAACGTCTTCAAAGAGGTTAAAGAAAATAACGTCAACTCAAAATTCTATATTCAGAAAATGAATATGGAATTTCAGGAATGAAATTTAGATTTTAAAAAAGCGAAGAGAATTCATTTTCAGCTCTCCTGCTTTAAAAATAAATGCAGGTAAGGCTCAGTGGCTCAGCCTGTCATCCTAGCACTTTGGGAAATCGAGGCAAGAGGATTGCCTGAGTCCACGGGTTCAAGACCAGCCCAGGCAACTGGGCGAGACCTTGTCTCTACAATAAATCAAAAATTAGCTGGGTGTGATAGTGCACGCTTGTAATTCTGGCTGCTTGGAAGGCTGAGGCGGAAGGATCACCAGAGTCCAGCAGGTCAACACTGGGGTGGTTGTGAGCATGCCACTGCACTCCAGCTTTGGTGATGGAGTAAGACTCTGACTCAAAAAAATAAATAAAAATAAAAATAAATGTTGATGGGAGTTGTTCAGGCTGAAGGGAGATGATTTTAATAGAAGCTTGGGTCTACATGCAGAAGATTGAAACAGGACCCATACCTCTCACCATACACAAAAATTAACTCTAAATGGATCAAAGACCTAAATGTAAAACCTCAAACTCAAATATTTGCCAACTGTTTATCTGACAAAGGCCTAACATCTAGGATCTACAAGGAACTCAAATGTGCCGAAAGGAAAAAACCCAACAGCCCCTTTAAAAATGAGCAAAAGACATAAATAAACACTTCTCAATCGAAGATATATGGGCAGCCAACAGACACATGAAAAAGTGCTCAGCCTCACTCATCATCAGAGAAATGTAAATCAAAACCACATTAAGATACCACCGAATCCCTGTAAGAATGTCCATCATTAATAAAACAAACAACAACAGATGCTGGCAAGGATGTGGAGAAAAAGGAACATTTTTACACTGCTGGTGGGAATGAAAACTAGTACAACCTCTTTGGAAGACAGTGTGGTGATTTCTGAAAGAACTAGAAATTGACCTTCCATATGACCCAGTAATTTCCTTATTGGGAATATACCCAGAGGAACTCATTCTACAAAAAAGATACTTGCACATATATGTTTGTTGCAGTTCTATTCACAATAGCAAATGGAACCAACCGTGTTGCCCATCGAAGCTGGACCGGATAAAAAAAATTTGGTACATAAACACAATATTATGCAGCCATAAAGAAGGACAAATACATGGACTTTGCAGCAACTTGGATGGATTTGGAGTCGATCATACTCAGTGATTTATCACAGAAACAAAGAACAGATTCCATGTGTTCTCACTCATAAATGGACCTTGAACAATTATAATGCTATAAGAAAGCAATTGGCAGTGGTGGGAAACTGGCAGGGGAGGGGGGAAGTGGGATTGGCAGTTGAGGAAGCTAGGGGAGAGAGGGGCATACCTCATCAACAAGGGTATCTGCATAATCAATGTTTATATACCTAAACCTGAAAAGTACCCCACATCTTTATAATAAAAATTTTTTTTAAAAAGAAATTTTGGTTAAAGCATCAGTAAATACACCAAAAAGCCAAAGCCAAACAAAAAAAGAAGCTTGGGTCTTTGGGACTGAAGGAAGGACAGCAGCAACAGTAAATATCTGAGCAAATATAAAAGACCATTGTCCATTCTCTAGTTCTTTAAAATAAGTATGACTGTTGAAAGCAAAAATTTTAATACTGTCTTTGGAGTGCCCAATGTATGAGAACATACTAGAAAAGTCATTCTGGGGAGATTAAGTTGCAAGGTTTCTAATTTAGGTTTAAATATTAACTCTAAGTAGACAGTGAGTAGTTAGATATGTGTAATTTTTTCCAATTTTTAAAATTGTAGTGAAATATACATAACATAAAATTTACCATCTCAGTCATTTAAAGTAGACGGTTCAGTGGTATTAAATACATTCATATTGTTGTACATTCACCTCCATAACTTTTTTCTCTTGAAAATCTGAAACTCTATATCCATTAAGCAATAATATCTCATTCCCTCCTTCCCCAGTCCCTGGCAACCACTATTCTTCTTTCCATCTCTATGGTTTTGACTTATCTAAGGATCTCATATAAATAGAATCATACAGCACTTATATTTTTGTCATTAGCTTATTTTACTTAGCATAATGTCTTGCTTTGTCTCTGGTAGCTTTCTAAAAAATTTAAACTTTATTTCGTCTGACCCCTGCTCTCTTTGCATGGAATATTTCCATTCTTTCACTTTCCACCTGCTTCTTTCTTTGGATCTAAAGTGAGTCTCTTGAAAACAGAATATAGTTGGGTCACGTTTTATATCTATTCAGTCAGTCACTGTCTTTGGCAGTTTGATCTATTTGCATTTTAAATAATTACTGATAAGGAGGAACTGACTTCTATGTATCTTATGGCTTTTTGTCCTCATTTTCTGCATCATTGTCTTTTTTAGTTGATTTTTTGTAGTGAAATCTTTAGCTTCCTTTCTCATTCCCTTTTGTGTATATTCCATAACCATTTTCTCTCCAGAATTTGTTCATGGTGCCTTTGTAGGTTTTTATTTCTTTGCTGACATTGCCATTTTGTTCATATGTCATTTTCTTGACTTTCTCCACATCTTTTTAGTTCTTCAGCCTTTGTAGGTTTTTATTTCTTTGCTGACATTGCCATTTTGTTCATATGTCATTTTCTTGACTTTCTCCACATCTTTTTAGTTCTTCAACCATGTTTAAGACAATTATTTAAAGTCTTTGTCTAGTAGAGCCACCATTGGTTTCTGTGTTGTTCCCCCCCACCTTTGAATGGGTCATATTTCCTTGTTTTGCCTTGTGATTTGTTGTTCTTGCTGAAAAAACTGGATATATGAATCTAATAATATGGTAACTCAAGAAGTCAGATTTTCCCTGTCCCTAGAATTTGCTGTTCTTGTTTTTATCTTTGTATTGCTGTTGTTTTGATTGCTCTAAGCTGTCTCTGTGCCAAGGATCAATCTGATATATAAATTTAAGGTCTTCTCAAGTGTTTTCTGAGCCTGAACCTTTTCCTGGGCCTGCATGATTACTTTCTAATTTTTCCCACATATGTGACTGCTTTTGAAAATTCTAGTGCTTAATGTCCAGCTCCCAAAAACGGGAAAAGGGGAACATGAAGTAGGGGGAAAATAGAGTTGACCCTTTAAGGCTCCTGGAAGTCATTTTACCTGGAGAGGAAAAAGCTTGCAACAGTAGGGGAGAAGCAACACTAAAAGCTCCTGCCTCTTGCTACCTCTGTCATCAGAAGCAGCAACAGGGATCAGAGAACAAATCCCTGATATTTGGGGATTCTTTTTGTCCACTCTGGCTTCTACAAGCTACTCCTAGAAGACATGCTACTGCCCTTCTAAGAGCTAAAAGTGACTGGAATTATCTGCAACGTACCATCCAAGTCTTTGCCTGGAATTTGCAAGCCTTCAGTAGACTCCAGAATTCCAAAATAGTTACATCAGACAAATGTTGCCAGTGTAACTATTCTCTAGGTGAGGAGACAGATTCTTGGTGCTTCCTACTCTGCCATCTTCCCTCCAAAATTAAATAAGTTAAAATGGGATATTAAAAAATACTCAAATAATCCAAAACAAACAAACAAAAAAAGTCATGAAAATGTTCAGAGAAAAGCAAAAAACAGAGAGGCCAAAAAAGCAAACAAATGATAAAATAGGAAACCTTAATCCAAACCTATAGTAAATGTTAACGGTTTAAATATCCCAAATATAAAACATACATTAACAGAGTGGATTAAAAAGTAAGACTCTATTCTATGCTGCCTGTGTTGCCTACAAATGACACACCTTAAATGTAAAGACAAACTAGGTTGAAAATAAAATATATGTCATTCAAATAGTAGGCATAAAAAAGCAAGAGGGGCCGGGTGCGGTGGTTCATGCCTATGATCCCAGCACTTTAGGAGGCCGGAGCAGGAGGATTGTCTAAGCCCAGGAATTTGAGACCAATCTGGGCAACATAGTGAGACATCGTCTCTACAAAAAATAAAATAAAATAAATTATCCAGTCATGGTGGTGCGCACCTGTAATCCCAGCTTCTCAGGAGGCTGAGTCAGGAGTATTGCCTGCGCCCAGGAGGTACAGGCTGAGCCATGATCATGCCACTGTACACCAGCCTGGGAAGCAGAGTGAGACCCTGACTCAACCCTCCCCAAAAAACAAACAAAAAAACAAGAGGGGCTATTTTGGTATCAAGTAAAATATACTCCAAAGTAGTCTATTTTAATTTCCAAGAATAAAGGTGGGCATTTCATAACAATAAAATGGAAAGTTCATCAGGAAGACATAACAATTATAAATGTGTATGTAATAATAAGAGCATCTTCAAATACATAAAGCAAAAATGGACAGCATTCAAGGGAGAAACAGAGAATTCCAAAATATCTAAGCAACTGATAGAACAACTGAACCAAAAAAAAAAAAAAAAATCAGTAACAGCCTAGAATATCTAAAAGCACTATTAACCACCTCAGCTTCATTAACACTTTTAGTATGCTATACCTAACAATTGTAAATAAACATTCTTCTCAATACATATAGTATATTCACCAATAAAACAAGCTGTAATAGATTTAAGAGAACTGAAATCATAAAAAATTTACTCTCTGATCGCAATTAAATTAAATTAGAAATCAGTGACAGGGCATACCTCATCAACAAGGGCATCTGCATCATCAACATTTGTATACCTAACCCTGAATTATACCCCACATCTTTATAATAAATAAATAAATAAATAAAGTACAAAAAAATAAAATAAATCGGTGACAATGTGATACCTAGACATCTAGAAATGAAACAATATGCTTCTAGATAAGACATGGATCAAAAGCACATCAGGTATGTCCTACAGAAGGTATCAAGGAGACAGTGTTTGCCAAATTTAATTGGCTACAGAAGTCTTTTTAGTGGGGTACTTAATAAGGCTAGGGCTTTGTGGAGCACGTTCTGGAAAACTCGCCCAGAATATGCCTTTGAAACTGTGATGTCTTTTCTTTTAAGCAGAGTGATATTTTAAGTGGGACCCAGAGGGGACATCTCACCCGTGATGAATTTTTAGCACGTTTATAGTAATGGGGAGACTTCCTCTGGCATGTAGTTCTTGGCCACCTAAATTCATCCCGCAGTTGTATGCTTTCTGCCGTTGCGTTTTCTTGGTTGTGATCCTTCTGCAGGGGCGAGTTTGGCTGGTATCCCAGGAATAGCAATTCACCAAGTAATTGCCAAGTAACCAGGCCATTGCTGGAGCAACGGGTACCGGTGGAACCTGTTCTTTCCTGGGGACTGTAACCAATCCAATAACAAAGTAGATTCGGGCTGTACAGAGCAGGAAGGAGTCCCGACCGTGGTCCCTGGTAAGGAAGGATTGTGTTTCTGAAATATGAAAGAAGCTTTACTTTCTCCTTCTTTTTGGTTTTCTTTTTTATAAAGTTCATAGAGCTACCAGCTCTGACAAATGACTTTTTTTTTTTTTTTTTTTTTGAGTTGAGATCTCACTTGGTTGTCCAGGCTAGAATGCAGTGGCACAGTCACGGCTCACTGCAGCCTCGACCTCCTGGGTTCAGGCAATCCTGCTGCCTCAGCCTCCTGAGTAGCGGGACTACAGGCACACACCACCGTGTCTAGCTAGTTTTGTTTTGTTTTGTTTTTGTAGCGTCGAAGTCTCACAATGTTGCCCAGGCTCGTCTAGAACTCCTGGGCTTAAGCAGTGCTCCCGCCTCAGCCTTCCAAGTAGCTGGTACTGCAGGTGTGCACCACCAGGCCTGGCCACTTTTTTTATTTTTCATAGAGATGGGATCTCACTGCGCTGCCCAGGCTGGCACAGCCCCTTCTGAGAAAAGGTCTTTCTCTTTCATCGGCACCCTCAGCCTTTCATGAACCCGCATGGCCTGGTTTGAACTGTCTCCCAGGGGCTGGAAGTTAAGACTACGTTTTTGCCCATTGCTTTGCCAAATTCTGGTGTGTCCACATGACTCTTTGAATTATGGCTGCCCGGTTTCCTAACTTTGGCCCCCTCCCCTACCTTGGGGAGGTGAATAGTTCCTCTCTCTCTCTCTCTCTCTTTTTCTAACTTACTTTCTAAATAAACTATATTTTGCAATCTAAAAATAAAACTACATTGTTCCCCTTGTAGTTTCTAATTTTGTCTTTAAAACATAAGCCGATTTTGCAACCATCTACATGATAAACCTCTGATCCTCTTAACTACAACATGCCACCACTCTGCCCACAAGCATCTTAATGCTCCCCACACTCTGACATGCCTCAGGGTTCATCGTGCCTTCGTCCTGCTGTTCTTGCTGGCCAGGCACATAGTGTCACACCCCTGGGGTCTGCAGACGGCAGTTGGAAATGCACAGACCAAAGAGAAAGATCGGCCTGTCTTGGAGAACAGTATGGAAGGACTGACACCAGGTCCTGTTAGAACCCAGCAGATCTTCTCCAGCCCCCAGGATGGGGCCAGGGCCCTGGGGAGGGCCCAGTCCAGGTTAAGGGGACAGGAGCCACCCTGGGGAGGGCAGAGGAGAGAATGGCGGGAGACCAGAGGCTCCCAGAAGCCCAGCTGGAACTTGCTCTGGAGGAACTTGGAGGTGATTCAGGGGAAAAAGCGGAGAGAGATGTTTTGCTCTGTTGTCTGGATACTTCTGTGTTAGCCAACAGCATAACCGATGTTCCTTCTGGAGATCAATAGTCCAGGCACACCTTGCTCCTCGTGGTGGGGCGGGCCTGAGGCACAGTGTCAGGAAGCAGCTAGTCCCAGGTTATGAGACGCTTCAGGCTGAGACGTGTTTTGTCCCTGTTTTGAGCCGCTCTGGGCTCTTCCAGAGCAAGTATCTGACTCTGAAGTGAATCCAGTCTTCAGACAGTCTGCCTTCTCCTTGGAGCAAGTTCTTCTCCATTCCTGAGGATGGATAATTAATTGCAGTGTCTTGTCTGGCCCTGCTTTCTGTTCCCGGCGTGTTCCCCTTAGACATTCTGTGTTTTACAATCTGGGTCTCTGTGGGGCCGGGTTCTGGGTGTTAGAGCAAGACCAGAGCTGAAGGCTGCTCCCCTAATAACAGCACCGCCCACAGAGCAGTGAAAACTCATTCAGTAAACCAGTCCCGCCTGGGCGAGGTGGCTCATGCCTGTAATCCCAGCACTTTGGGAGGCCGAGGCAGGAGGATTGCTTGAGTTCAGGAACTGCAGACTGTGTTTCTACAAACAAATTTATTAGGGCTTGGTGGCCTAAGCTCGAGAGACTGAGGCTGCAGGAATCGGACCACTGCCCTCCAGCCTGGGCAACAGAGTGAGAGCCCAACTCAAAAAAAAGAATAGGCAAAAAACCCCAGTCCCCGCTGCCATTTATCTTTTTTTTTTTTTAGCTGAAGTCTCCCTCTGTCACCCAGACTGGAGTGCAGTGGCCACTCTCGGCCACCGCAGCCTCGACCTGCTGGGCTCTGGCGATCCTTCCACCTCAGCCTTCCAAGTAACTGGAACTACAGGTGCGTGCTACCACGCCCGGCTGATTTTTTGTTTATGGTAGAGATGAGGTCTCGCCAAGTTCAGAAAGTTCTGGAGAGGAGTTCTTGTGCTCACTTGCCAGCAGGTTTTTGCAACCGACTCTGTTTATCTGGCAATGATGCACATAGATACGATCATTGATGTTCACTGTTTTAGACAGAAGAGTGCAGTGAACTGATCTACAAGAAATCACATCCGAGTGATAGAATCTGTTGAAGACGTATTTGTTGTCTTCTATTTGGGGCCGACTGCCCTCCACTCTGAGAACTGTCTCCATCATTCCTCCACTTATCCAATTTTCCCTGACACATGGGCCCAAAATAAAGCCAGTCTTTTTACCTTGACGGTGACATGTTTTCACCAAGGACAACCAGGGAGCTCCTTTGCACAACAAAGAAGGATTCATGGGAAAGAAAGGTCAGCAAACCCTGTGCAGAGAAGCAGCAGAAAGGAGGCTCTGGAACCTACAAGAAGGATAAAATCCCCATTGTAGTCACAGGGCACAGGCTGCTGATTGGCGATTAGTGAAGCCGGGGAAGATAAAAATGGTTGTAAAACCCCTGAGGGATTTGATGTAGAATTAACTGGAAGGGAGCTATTCCTGCCAATAAAGAGGCATATTTCTCTGACAATCTAGGGTCTTCTTATCACCCTTGGGCTCTCTTCTCTTCATATGATGATTTGAGAGAATTGCATTTGAGGATTTTTTTTATTTCCTAAAAGGAAGTAAGAGGTGAGAGAAAAGGGAAGAGGAGTTATAATGGAGTGGAAAGTCTTATTTTCTGAACTTTGGGGAAGGAGCAAGGGAGTCATGGAAGAAGTCCATTGCTTTTTTAAATGGTAAGAAATCCAGAAAATGTATATAATCTGCTAAAAACGTATTTTCTGTCCTCTATCTTAGGCAGACTGCCCTCAACTCTGAGAACAGAACTCAAGAAGGAAACAGGGAATTTTGTTTTCCTTCAAGGATTATTTGTTTTTTGTCTTTTTTTTTTTTGAGTTGGAGTCTCACTCTGTCGCCAAGACTGGAGTGCAGTGGCCGCTCCCGGCCACCGCAGCCTCGACCCGCTGGGCTCTGACGATCCTTCCACCTCAGCCTTCCAAGTAGCTGGAACTACAGGCATATGCTACCACGCCCGGCTCATTTTTTGATTTTTTGTAGAGCTGAGGTCTCGCCAAGTTGCCCAGGCAAGTCTCGAACCCGCGGGCTCAGGCAATCCCCTCACCTCGGCCTCCCAAAGTGCTGGGATTACAGGCTGAGCCAACAAGCCCAGCC
>NW_007247832.1:802762-815786 GCF_000164805.1 Carlito syrichta
ATCTCCCTCCCCCCGCCATAGTTTCCCAGTACTGTCAGTCATTTTTGTATAGTATTGCATTGGATGCTCAAGGTCCATTATATGAGTGAGAACATGTGATACTCGGATCTTTGTTTCTGTGAGAGGTCACTCAGTATTATAGACTCTGGTTCCATAGTGGTTTTCTAAATTCTAAGATTAAATGTCGTCATCCCTGGAGATGAAATCTTGGATCCTGAACTGGTCCGTGAGACACACTGAGACCATGGGGGGAATCTGGGCAGGGGGTGTCTGAGGACTGGGGGTTCGTCTGACTCAGCCTTGCCCTTGTGTGAACTTGAACAAATCACTGAAATTTCCCCAGGCCTGAGCAACGCCATCTACAGCGGGTGGAATCCCCTCTCAGTGTGGTGGACCTTAACCAAGGTCAGGAAAGTGAGTTCCTCCATAACATCATTCCATTATCATCAACATCCCCTCATCGTAACGTCATCCCATAACCACCTCCCATTCAGCGACTCCTCCTTCCAGTTCCCAGCATGTTTCTCTGAAGATACAAGGTCTCTTACATTCCATTTCGGCTCTCTTTTCTTTAGAGGATGATGCAAAAGATTTGTATTTGATGATTTGGGGTTTTTTGGTAAGTTTCCTAAAAGGAAGTAAGAGGAGGGAAAGGAGTGGAGAGGCATATTCTCCGGATTTGTCCTCACTTCCACCCCTTTGGCAAGACACGTAACTGCTTGGGTTAGTGTTTCTAAAGTCTCTAAAACGGTGATCCCAATGGCCCCACTCTGTAGGTCTTTTCATTTTTTATTTTTTTTGAGTTGGCATCTCACTCTGTCACCCAGGCTGGCATGCAGTGGCACAATCATGACCACTGCTGCCTTGAACCGCTGGGCTCAAGCGATCCTTCTGCTTCAGCCTTCCATGGAGCTGGAACTACAGGCGAGCGCCACCGTGCCCGGCTATTTTTGTTGTTGTTGTTGATATTTTGTAGCGAGAAGGTTTTGCCATGTTGCCCAGGCTGGTCTCGAACCTGCGGGCTCAGGCAATCCTCTTGCCTCCACCTCCCAAAGTGCTGGGATGACAGGCGTGAGCCACCGCACCCAACCCCTCATAGGTCTTTAGAAGACACTCAGCATAGTGCTTGGCTTACAGGGACCTCTCCAGAAAAAGACACAATTTATTATTACTAGATGTCCCTATGGCCTCAATAAAGATTTGTGGAATAAGTGAATTCATGAAGCGGTAAATAAAAACCCAAAATGGAGGGTGTTAAAGAACGAATCCCTCCGAAAAATCTTCTCTGAGTCCAAATCACACACGTTTGCAGGGCAACCCATGGCAGGCATGATTGGACCTCACAGGGCCTCTCTCGTCCTAGTTGTTTCAGTGTCCCGCACCCACCCAGCTCCTGCCCAACTAGACACATGGGCTGTCTGTCACACGCTCTGTGGCACTCCCTGACTCGCCGTGCCATGTAGAACACCGTCCTGCACTCATGCCTAGAATCTTGATTCTTCCAGGCCCCATTGAAATGTGAGTCAAATGTCAGCTTTATTGAAAAGAGGGTAGGCGGCCGGACTCGGTGGCTCAGCCTGTCATCCCAGCACGTTGGAAGGCCAAGGCGAGTGGATTACCTGAGCCCGTGGGTTCAAGACCAGCCCCGGCAACTTGATGAGAGCTCCTCTCTACAATAAATTAAAAAAACATTAGCAGGGTGTGGTAGCACATGCTTGTAGTTCCGGCTGCTTGCAAGGCTGAGATGAAAAGATCGCTGGAGCCCAGCAGGTCAACGCTAGAGTGGCCGTGAGTGTGCCACTGTATTCCAGCCTGGGCGATGGAGTGAGACTCCAACTCAAAAAAAAAAAATTTAATTTAATTTAAAAAAAAAGAGGGTAGAGGGATTTTGCTGTTTGTCTCCTGGGCTTTGACACCTCCCTGAGAGCTTTCCGTTCCTCAGCAATGTTGGGGACCCATTCCTGGGGGTTCAGGAGGGTGATCTGAGCAGCAGCCCCCCAACACCCAGAAGGGCACCCCCTGCTTTCCCAGGCCATGGCCTCTTCCCCAGGGTGATGCCCACTGTTGGTGGCATCTGCTTCCTTGTGTGTAGAATGAGGGAGTTAGACCAACTGCTCTGAGACTTCTCCGGCTTCAAACTTCATGTCCCTCAGGCTTGATGACCCTCACATTTGTCACCATTCCAGCCCACAAAAAATCCTGACCCTCCTCAACGCACACAAAATTCACAACTTATCCCTCAAGTAGGTTATTGATTATCCCCTAGGACTGCCTGGCCCGGGTAACTCACAACCACGTCCTAGGTTTCTAAAAGTTCTTTGGGACCTCTTGGTATGGCCTCCAGATGGTCTTCAATATAATCATGGGACTCAAATAAAGCAATTCGCCCTAGAGAGAGACTGCTAAGGACACTAGATGGGTGACAGACACCACACCTGCTCTGTGTTATCTGTAGGCATGGGCGTTTAGAGCAGGAGTCACCTTTTGTTTAAGAAAAAAATGTGTTCCGTTCCCTGGCAATATCTCCTACCTGCAGTCACTCCTCAGAAACAATGTGTAGGGGAGCTTTAGGCCTGGGAAGCCCTTTGCAGAGGCAGAATGTGTGACTGCCGTGAAGTATATTTCCACCCTGGAAGTCTTCATAGGATAAAATGCCATTTCATGATACTGTGATAGTGGCTTTGATTACACAGGGCACTGAAAAGAAGACATGATGATTGAACTACAGATTGAAACTCCATCTCACCGTTTCCTAGAGGCCTCATATTCCAGGACCAAGTGCTGTTCACAGGCTTTCTGTCTGACACTCTATAGCCATTGCTCAGACTAATTATAATTCATTCAACTAATTCTAATCGTCTAATTTTGTCATTCTGTAATTAAGCTTCTTCTGGCAGCATGCTATTTAACCATAAAAGGAAAATATTTCCTTTCCCCATTTTCAAAATCGGTTGAGCAAGACAAGGAAAGGTAGTCGTAACCACTTAATTCTACATTTCTTTTAAGTAATGATTTTTTCAAATTGACTTAAAGAACTGATAGATTAGTCCAAGGAAAAGCTTTTCAGGTACGGAATGTTTGAAGCATTTTTTTTTCTAGGAAGGCAGCAGTAAATCAGTCAACATTGATCAAACACTTTAATCATTGCTTTGCATCTAAAGACTCAGAAGGAAAATGAACAAGATTTGCTCGGAAGTAGGTACTGCAACTAATATTATAGATCTGAGAGGAAGAAGCTGTTGATTGCTTATATAATATCCAACATGGTCTGACTCTACTGCAGGTGGCAAGTACCTAACTACATAACCACACTTCCCAGGCTCCTTTACAGAGAAAAATGGTCACATGACAGGTGGGCCAATGAGATGGAGGTGGACGTTTGCTGGGACTTGGCAAACGCTTCTCCTAGGAGGGACAGACTCTGCTAGAGTCTTGTCCTTGGGACGTCTTCCTTCTTTCTTCCTAGAAGAATAGCTTGGTTACCAGAGCGGAAGCAACCTTCCTGCCACCATGAGGGAAAGACAAGAATGTTGCAGAGACCGCTGCCCTGACACCCTTAAACGCAGCTAACCAGCACCAACACCTGATGAACTCTGACCTCTTCACTGTGATTGAAAAAAATAAATCCTAGCAGGGTTTAAGTCCTTCTGACTTGGTCTTTCAATTGCATGCAGGCATCCATTGGTTTACTTACCTCTCTTCTCTAGAATACAATTCCACAAGGGCATCCATCAACTTTGCTCATTCTTTGCTGTATATCATTTAAGAGTAATTTACTGAATATTACCGTATAGTATGCCTTATTTACTGAATGTTAAATGAATGTGGCTGAATTCCTTACTGATACAATCTGCTAGAGGGTAACAACTAAAATCTGTCCTTGGGTCTTCTCCCAAGCCACCTCTCACTCTCGGAGGGTGCTAAAAAAAAAACAATCTGCACATTTGAATCTCTTTATTCAAACCATGAAATTGTCATGATGGCCCATCTGTCACATGACCATTTCTCTCTGCAAGGGAACCTGGGGAAGTGTGGTTATGTAGTTAGGAACTTGCCACCTGGAATAGAGTCAGACCATATTGAATATTATATAAGCAACGAAAAGCCTCTTCCTCTCAGATCTATAAGCTGTAGTTACATGAGTTATTGATGACCTCTGATCAGCACACCTCCAAAATATGTAATTACAGAGGAGAAGGGAACCTTTAGAGGTCACTTCCAGAAAAACACACCCACCCACATCTCAGCCATGTAGTCCAGTCTGGGGCCAGGTCAGGCACTCCTGGCCATAGGGAGAGCTGATCACTGTCCCCAGCGTCCCAGAGGCCAGACTGGCACTCTGCAGTGGGGACCCCCTGGGGAGAGCTGTCAAAACTGCCGTTCATTGCTGGCTGGTTGTGGAGGTGCCCAGGGCGCAGGGGGGGCTTCCCTCACCTCTTCCCCTCGCGTGAGGACAGGTGGGTCAGGGCTGAGCTCCGCATGTTGGTCCCGCCAGGACCTCGAGTTCTTCCCCTCCTAGGAAGCCACATTGGGGATATGCCCCCCACTCCGTGCCCCTCCTAGTTCAAATCTCTCAGTCCAGACACTGCGTGTTCTCACTCATAGGTGGGAGCTACACGGTGACAAGGATGTAAATAACAGACACCAGGGACACCAATAAGGGGAAAGGGGGTTAGGGTTCAGAAACTGCCTACGGGGCACAGTGTTCACTATCTGGGGAATGGGCCACCTGAGACCCAATCCCACCACTACACAATATGTCCAAGGTAACGAATATGCATGTGCACCCGCTGAATCTAAAATTAAAAATGAAATAAGTAAATAGCTTCTCAGCAGTATGTCTCATGTGACTTGCTTGGCAATTGCATCCTCTCTGCTTTTCTCTGTTCTTTGAATAGTTCTTCTAAACTGCTTGTTCTCACCTCAGAACTACTGTATCTAAGTAACGTTGTACTTAATGAAAGACTAAAGATTTGGCCGGGCGTGGTGGCTTACGCCTATAATCCCAACACTTCAAGAGGCTGAAGCAAGAGGAATACTTGAGCCTAGGAGTTCAAAACCAGCCTGGGCAACATAATGAGATCTTGTCTCTACCAAAAACAAAACAAAACAAAACAAATCAAACCAAAAAACAGAAAAATTAGCCAGGGACGGTGGCGTGTGCCCATAGGCCCTGCTACTCAGGAGGCTGAGGCTGCAGTGAGCTGTGACTGTGCCACTGCACTCCAGCCTGGGGGACAGAGTGAGACCCTGACTCAAAAAATAAATAAATAAATAAAGATTTAAGGGAATTCAGAAAGCAGAACTGTAAGGGGCTCTTCTAGTAAACACCTGGTTATCTTCTCGAGACCAAATAAGGCACCGTGATCCATTCATATTTTTGGAGAGGTTTCCTGACCATGTGTTACCAGACATCCCACAGGTTGTGACTGACACTGGCCCCTCCATGCCTGGATGACTGGGTGTGAGGACAGGTGTCCATGTGGCAGCAGCTGAAGAGACCCCATTAAATACTTATTTAGGTCAAATCACTGGGTCAGCAACTTATCTCCATACACACATGGAAAAGGAACTCCAACGGACTTTCATGGAGAGCCAGGCGCTTTCTAATATTTCCTTTTTGTTTGGTGGGTGGTCAACTCAAGCGTGTGCCGTGGGTCCATGTGGGACGCCTGTCACTGGGGGGTGTGCCCTGTTGATGGTTGTTCTATGAAGTTGGCAGAAAAAGAAATACCTCACATCCATGCGCCGCATTATAGGTCTGCAGTGCATTTTCTTTTTCTTTTCTTCTTTTCAGCATCTTTTCATAGACATGGTCCTTATTCTTTACTTGACCTCCCTGTTCCTCAGTTTACTGAGCTGTGAAGTAGGGAAATAATGCCTTCTTCACAGCAGTGTTCTGAGACACCGAATGTAAAGCCACAGGGCCCGGCAGGCATTGGGTCCTTTGGAAACGGGGGTAGTGTCAGCATATTGGGTCTTCAGCCTTCTGATGTGTCTGTAACACCCAGCCTCCGTAAGCAGAGTCCCCTCGGCCTCCCTACTGCTGCTTTTCTTCCCAGGCATCCTCTCGGAGAGGCAGGATGCCAGGGCCTTGATGCCAGGCCGCTACGGACCCCGCCCTCCATCCCGGTCACCTGACATCCCTGAAGATGGCCTCACTCACCGATGATGACCTGCGGCAGGGCTTCCAGGTCTCACCTCCTGCGTGAGCTCTGCCGGGTTCCCGGAGAGTCACCCAGCCTGTGGCTTCTCACTTCCATCCTCGACTCCTCCTCCGTCACTTCCTGGAATTGACTCCAAGCTCCCAGTCCCAATCTGTCCCTCCTGGACCTCGAGCCGCTCCACAGGAAGTCACTATCCCTGGCCCAGGAGTCTCTGGCCCTAAACCCAAGACTCACCCACCGGCACACCCCTCCCTCCTCATTCCCCTCGGCCTTGGCTTGGGGCTGGTCACTCCACCATTCTCGTGCCAGTGTCCTCGGCTCCCTGAGTCCACTGCATGTCCTATCCCCTGGTGACCCACCCAGGGTCCCTCAGTCCATCTGTTCACCTTTTCTCCTCATACTTCCAGTGCTATCCTTAGGGAATATCACCAATCGCGGAGAAAGACTCGTGGTCACCAATCTCTAGTGAGCCTCCTGTGAATCAGCCTACCCACCAGCCTTTGTTCAGAGAAAAAGGCAAATGTCCGCTTTCTTCCTCCCCGCCCCCATACTGATTTCTTTGGGAAATCAGCCTCATATAGTGGTAAGAGTCCATAGCTGGGAAAAGGAACCAGGTTGAGACCCCAGCTCTGTCACATTTTAGTCACAGGACCTCAGACCAGTTCCATATTTCTCTGAGCCTTGGTTTTCTCATCTTTAAAACATGTGTCCCAGGGGCTGGCTGTGGTGGCTCCCACCTGTAATCCCAGCATTTTGGGAGGCCGAGATGGGAGAATTACTTGAGCCCAGGAGTTCAAGACCAGCCTGGGCAACACAGCAAGACCTTGTCTCTACAAAATATCAAAAAGCTAGCCAGGCTCATGCCTCTAATCCTAGTATTTTGGAAGGCTGAGACAAGAGAATTGCTTGAGCCCAGGAGTTGGAGACCAGCCTGGGCAACATAGCAAGACCCCATCTCTACAAAATACTAAAAAATTAACCAGGCATGATGGCTTGTGCCTATAGTCCAAGAAATTTGGGAGGCTGAGGCAGAAGGATCACCTGAGACCAGGAGGTCGAGGCTGTGGTGAGACTGTACTCCAGCCTGGGAGACAGAGTGAGACCTCGACTCCAAATAAAATGTGCCCCAGTAATTTTCAGAAGTTTGATGGTCACTGCTTGAGGGCTCCTAACTTCCAGAGCTTCTGCTCTGTTCCCCATCTCATCCAGGCAAAGTGTCGAGTTTTACCTCTATAGACACCAGCCATCCCTCCATCCTCCATGGTATTGGTGCTCACAACAGCATTGCTAGCCTGCACAGAGGTCCTGCCTCCAGGGGCAGGAAGGAATCTCAGGCTTCGGGTGACTCAGTCTGACCTGCTGAGGCAGAAGAAGGAACCAAGGCAGAAGGAAGGCCTGGACAGGTCCCCCCGCCACGAGGGCTCCTGAGTTGAGCCCCGGGGGGTGTCCAGACGGACAAGAACCAGACATGATCCCTCAAGCCCACGCAGGACTCCGAGTGGACACGTCTGGGTCTTGCAGTTTCCCTTTCTGCTTCTCGGTCACAGTCACTCATTTTGGATGACAAGTTCCTTGAGGACAGACTATGATCAAATTTGCACTCCACATACCTAAGAGCTTCGTGAATGCTACCAAGTGAGGGAGCTGCTGGAAAACATCTCCCATCAAACATTCTCCAAAATAGAGCACCTGCCTGGCCAAGCAGTGCTGTTTCCACGTGGGATGTCTCACCCGCTAACGTCATGCGCTACTTTCCAATAAGGGAATCACTGAACCTTCATTTCCCTGCCCTTTTCTGGGTGATTGAGGTTACGTGACCCCGAAGGAAATCCACACCGAGGCAGCTTCAGAATGAACATCTCGCTTTCCACAGTAGGGTGAAATATGAAAAGCAAGAAGACAAAATAGCTGACCTCCGTCCAGAGGATGTGCTGGGCGAGCTTGACCTTCCTGCAGATGGGGGATTGAGGGTAGCTTCGGAAGATGCCTATCCTCCATGACAGAGTCCTTTGGGGCTACCGTGTAGCTCAGCTGGAGTTCAGGCTGTCATTTTTTGAGTTCGAATCTCACTCTGTCGCCCAGACTGGAGGGTAGTGGCACGCTCCTGGCCACCTCAGCCTTGACCTGCTGGGCTCCGGTGATCCTTCCGCCTTAGCCTTCCAAGTAGCTGGAACTACAGGCACACGCTACCACACCCAGCTAACTTTTGATTTACTGTAGAGACGAGGTCTTGCCAAGTTGCCCAGGTCTCAAACCTTCAGGCTCAGGCAATCCACTTGTCTTGGCCTCCCAAAGTGCTGGGATGACAGGCTGAGCCACCAAGCCCGGCCCAGGCTGAGTCTTTCGAAGTGTCAAAGCCTAGGGTGCTGACCAGTTTGTCTGTTTGATCAAATAACCCACTTTTTAAAAAAACAGAACAACTTGGTTGTTTCACACATGACGCAAATCAATGGACTTCTTTGGCAACAGAAATGGTCTTGGCATCTCACCTGCCAGTTTGAAAAGGATGTATTCCTTCTTTATTCCTTGTTTCTGCTCACCACACTGAGCTTAGATGCCAACAGAGCCTCTGCCCTTGAGAGAACGACTGCCATCCTTGTACCAGCACACAGGCGTCAAGGTGTCAACCCCAGCAGGCATGACTAGCGGTGCCTGCGGAGATGGCGGGGGATGTCCAGGAGACAGCTCTGCTCACAAGAGAGCGGGGTGGGTTCTCAGCAAGAGAATGAGCAGAGGCGGCCAGGAGAGATGTGGGTTGCAGGCGTGGAACAGGTTACGGTGCAGGTGTGGGCGGTAAAAGGATTTGAGGTCAGGAGGATTTCACATCACTGCCTGCAGGTGGGACAGGAAGGGTGCTGTCAGCTGACCTAGGCTTTAATACCTGCAAGTCGGGGCTCCCAAAACCCTTGCAGGGCTCAGCTCCTGCTGATCTTCACCGAGCTGGGAAGGACATGGCTCACCCACTCATCCTCAGGCAGGCAAATGCCAGGTGATTTTTTTTCCCCACTGAAAAGGGAAGGTTGAGAGCCGCTTTCAGTGGCCTCAGTCACAGTGGTGTGGGTGAGTCCCAGACCCTTGGGGTCTGTGAACGGCTTTGGTGTGCAGCCTCCCAGTCTACCCCACGTGTGTGAGGAGGGGGAGTAGAAGCAGATGTCATGATGTGCTTGCCTCGCCCTTCTCCCATAGGTGTCCCTGGGGACCGTGTCACCCACCCCCAAGTCCCCAGAGCCATCCCCTGGTCCCATCACCCAGCTGCAACTGGAAGTTGATCTCTGCTGCTCCCGGGCCAGCCTCGTCTCCAGTATCTGGAGGTCCCAATACCCAGACGCGTTCATTTCCTCCCAGAAAGCATCCCTGGACACGGCCCATCCTGACACCTGCCAGCCCTGCCGCCCACCCTGGTCTCTCAAGCCCTGTCCTGTCTTGCTCCCGAGAACACAGAACTCATTTCCCATTGAGTCTGACTGTAGTCCTGCTGTGACTATTGGGGGACTTGCCTTGTGACTATAAACCCTCCCCAGGATGCACCTCCTTCCGGTCCTTCCCAGCTCAGCTTCATGCTGTCACTCCCAGCAGGACTTACAGCCCGAGATGACAAAGGTGCTCCCAGCAGAGGGCAGGGCCCAGGCGGTGCTGGTCACCGTGGGCACTGGAAACAGCACCCGCTGAGAGCAGGCTCCCTGCAAGTGTGTTGAGTGAAGGACTGTTGTCTGCCTTGTGGGGTTATTCATGGAATCACAAACAGAATGGACGGCTAGATGGCTGTTAGTCTGATCCAGAAAGTCACGTGTCCTTAAACATGGGAGCTGGTTCCTTATAGTACGATCAATGCATCTACACTCTTCCACTGCTCAATATTTCCCAAACACTGTTTTCATGATTTGGTTCCTCCACCCAGAAACCTCAAGGACTCCTCTTTGAATGCGAGTCTCCCCAGTCTGACAGCCAAGACCCCCCTCCCCAAACAAGTCACGTCTATCTTTCTCTCTCAAGACTGTGCTACATATACCCTTCATTCCAGCTAAGCTGGTGTCCTAACTGTCCCTGAGCACAGATGTTCATTCCTGTCTCTATGCCTCTGTCATTGGGCACACCCTTCTCTCCCAGTCACTACCCATAAGCTGACTCCTACTCATACAGTGAAACCCTACCCAATGGTTCTTTGTCTATGACTTCTCCTTGAGCATTGTGACTCATGGCGTCAACCCCACCCAATAGGCATGACAAGCGGTGCCTGCAGAGATGACGGGGGATATCCAGGAGACAGCTCTGCTCACAAGAGAGAGGGGTGGGTTGAATTATGGAACAGACAGCCTCTCTCTAGTCATTGGACACTGTTGTCTGTGATGTCGTGTGTATTGTTGCCATGGATGATTTAACTCCATACCCATAACTCCCGCCCACCCTCACTAGACTGTATGCCCTCTGTCCTCTGCATGCCTGCAGAAGTGTACACAGTAGCTGCTCCAGGAAGCTTGTAGAATGAATGATTGAAAGGCTTCCAGGAGGGGGAAAGCAAAGCAAAGTCCCTTGCCTGTGTATCCAGACTAGACCAGGATGGCGGGTGACTGGAACATGTCTTAGGCTGAAGAAGATGGAGGTATCTCACAGGTGGGTTGGTGCAATCCTGATGACTACTCTTTTAGGGGCACGGCCTCCTGTGGGTGCCCAGAGCTGCACAGGCTGGGGACATACTTGGGTTCTTGAGGAAGAGACCAGTACCCCCAGGGAGGGCTTTGGAACTGAGCCAGTCAGCATGTACACCGTCACTGTGACAGCCACTGGGTCCCTTCTCCACAAGCAGCTGTGGTCGTGTTGTAGAGTGTCTTGTTAAAGGCGGACCGATCCCTCTGCTCAGAAAACACAATCTGTCGCTCCCATATCAAACCAGCTGGTTCCCTAGTATCTACGGACAGCATCGTTTCCAGAAATGAATCTTTAAATCTCTTTTGGCAAACGTCTCTGAGACTTTCTCAGCGAGTGCTCTGTGTCCCTCACGCAGCAAAATGGATTTTCCCTTAGAAATTGGCGTGTAAGTAACAACCACGTGGTGAAAAGCCATGAGACGTGTCGTGAAGCGTATTGTCACTATCACGAGCGCATTCACTCTGTGGGTTTTTGAACATTGAGAAGACTCTGGTTCATTCCTGGAACTTGTCCACTGGATCACAGAAAAGGATTGCTTCCTCTGAGGTTGCACCAGAAAGCAAGTCATCTGCCAGGAATCAACTTCCTCCTTTTACTTAGTAAAGGAACCCTTGATTTTAGCTGGACATAAAATGTCTTGTCATAGATATTACATTTCCAGCCCCCTTTGGAGGTAGGTGTCCTCTTGTGACTAAGTTCTAGTCAATGAAAGGTAAAGGGAAGTGTCACATGGGACTTCAAATAATTGTCCTTAAAGTAAGAAAGTGTGTCTTTCTTCCCCTTTCTTTCTTCTTCTAGCACGTTGGAATGTCAGTATGATGTCTGGAGCTCAGGCAGCCTTCTTGGATCATGAGAGAGTATACTGAGGAAGGAGTAATAGCTAGCTAGAAGGAGTCTGGGTCTCCAATTATTAGAAGCTAGCCTACCACCCCTGGACTCTTGACACAAGACACGCCTCTGCATTGTTTAAGCCATTGTTATCCTGGGTTATCCTCAATACATCCAGTCTTAATCTTAACTGTGGGGTTGGTCTGTCTGTTTCCACCCAGATTCCACGGACTGCATCTCTTGTTTCCCTTGCCCTCTGGCTTCTGATTGGCTCTAGCCCATGGAGGATGGGAGAGGGAGGAGAGAGAGTTAGAGAAAGTTTTCTCCTTCCTTGTTCCCTCCCTGCTTCCATGCCTTGATATAGCTCACGTTTCCCTTTTTAGGAGTGCGTACAGTACGTAGCTGCTCCAGGAAGTGTATACAAAGAATGCTTGAAAGGCTTCTAGGAGAGAGAAAGCAGAGAGGCTTCCTTCCGGTTCTTGCCAAGGGCCCTCTCCTCAGCATCTCCAGGTCTTGCTGGGCTCTGATGACACTAGTGTTCTCTCCCCTTTTCCTTTTTAGCAATGTCTCCCATCATGTTCATTTCTAGGGATCGCAGCCACCTTTGTAAGTTCCCTTAGTGTGTGCCCATACCTCTGTAAATAATCCTTTCCTAAATTTCCTGTCTCCTGCCAGGACACTGGCCGAGAGGCCAGGCGAGGCAGGAACCAGCTGAGACATCTGCGTCTCTTACTGGCCGGCACCCTCACAATCAACCAATGAACAAGTGTCATCTTGACTCTTACTCGGTGGCCCGTGGGAACTGCCACATGGAAGGACCATCCCAGCAGCCACGGTCGGTCATCCTGTGATCTGTGTCAGCTCATCCTGTGAGCCCACCTACTGGAAGGCATGGTTCTATCCTCAAAGTGTTGATGGTCTTCTCAGTGACTGTCAGTCTGTTTTGGGGATTCATTTGCATGTGAGGGAAAGAGTGACACTACTGTCATTGTGGAAGTAGAGCTAAGGTAAAGGATCGTGTGAGCAGCGAGGTAAGGACCTTGAAAACCGGACAGGGAATGCTGAATTTAATTGGGACGATGGAAGCTGGAGAATGCAAGCTGACAGGATAGCAAGTGACGTTCTAGCAAAATACTCGGCAAAGGCCAGGTGTCACATCTCCCCGCCTCCCGCTTGCCCACGATTCCTTTCACACCTTGTAACTATGGCTTGGAGTAGATTTAGAAATCTGGATTTCACCTGGGCACAGTGGCTCACGCCTGTCATCCCAGCACTGTGGGAGACAGAGGCAAGAGGATTGCCTTAGCCAGGCTTGGTGGCTTAGCCTGTAATCCCACGCCTTTGGGAGGCTGAGGTGAGTGGATTGCCTGAGCCCACGGGTT
>NW_007247832.1:815966-823768 GCF_000164805.1 Carlito syrichta
GGTGTGGTAGCGCATGCCTGTAATTCCGGCTACTCGGAAGGCTGAGGCTGAAGGATCGCTGGAGCCCAGCAGGTCGAGGCTGCCCGGGAGTGGCCACTGCACTCCAGTCTGGGCGACAGAGTGAGACTCCAACTCAAAAAGAAAAAGAGGATTGCTTGAGCCCAGGGGTTCGAGACTAGCCTGGGCCACTTGGCGAGACCTTGTCTCTACAATAAATCAAATAATTAGCCAGACATGGGGGTGCACACCCGTGGCTCCAGCTACTTGGAAGGCTGAGGCAGAAGGATTGCCTGGGCCCAGGAAGTCGAGGCTGTGGTGACCGTGAGCGTGCCACTGCACTCCAGCCTGGGCGACAGAATGAGACTCCAACTCAAAACAAACAAACAAACAAACAAAAAAACCAAAATACTGTACATCTACTTCTGTCCCCTATCAGCTCCCCATGGCTAAAGTGGGTAAAGCCCCCCTCCTTTAGAATAACTTAAAATGGCTTTTGTCACCCAGTCTAGCTAGTTACCTCCAGCCATTCCTCTCCACCCACTCTTTGCTACAGTAATCCTGTGGCCAGTCATATTTCCTGAGTACATCGCATACATGCAAACTTCTGAGCCTTTGCACATGCTGTTCCTTCCACCCAGCACTGTCTGGTAGAATACTGTGCCAAGACAAGAATGTTCTGTATCCATACGGTCCAGTACGGTAGCCACCAGCCATATGTGGGTGTTGACCTTAAAATGTGGCCAGCGTGGCCAAGGAGCTGAAATTTCAACATGCCTTAACTTGAATGCATTAAACTTAACAAATGCCATTTAGTTTAAATATCAATAGCTCCATGTGGCCAGTGGCTACCATATTGGACAACACGACTCCAGCCGAATGTTCTCTGCTACTCTTTCCTTCCTTCCTCCCTGCTGGACATCTAGAAAACTTCAAGGACAAGTTTAGATGTAACTGCCTCACTTGGGGTTTCTGTCACTCCATCCTCATCCCCGTGAGGCTTCCTTACTCCTGCAGCTGTGTCCCCCAGCATGTCACCCTCTCTCTTTTCCTGAATTCTCTCCTCCTTTCACTGTAGGGTGCTATCTATAGTACACCAGGTGAGCCACGCCCTCTTGCCTCCAAACCTTTGTGCATGCTGTTGCCTCTACCTAAAACACCTTTCCCTGTTTCTCTTCCCTGGCCAACTAATGCCTTGAGATTTCAGCGTAAACATCTCTTTCTCCAAAATGCTTTCGTTATACTCTCTCTTATCCAAAGACAACACTAAGCCTGTTCCTTCCTAAGCACACCCATAGTGTGCTCTGTTTGCAAGTACACATCATAGTTCTCTGCAGTGTGCTTGTGTTTGTAACCTGTAACCCGCCCCTCTCCATACTGTAAGTCTCTTTGAGGACAAAGAATGGCTACCGTTCAAACATCGATCACAGTGTCTGGCACTTAGGAACAAGGGCTGAATGTGAGCAAAAGGCTCTCCTTGGGACACGATGAAGATTTAAAAAGGCATGGCCACTGTCCGTGGTCCTGAAATAGCACAGCTGGACTGCATGTGGACTATTCTGTGTTGTGCAGAGCTCTGGCAATGCAGAAACCAGGTTATGGGATATGTTATGGTGAGAAGACAGAGGATATAACATGTAGGGGTGGGGGGGAGAGAGAAGAAGAAGGAGGAGGAGGAGGAAGAGGAAGAGGAGGAGGAGAAACAGAAGAAGAAGGAGAAGGAGAGGGACAGGGAAAGGGGAAGGGGAGGAGAGGAGAGGAGAGAAGACAGAAAGAGAGGAGAGAGAGCAATATGGGAGATGGAGAGAGATGAGAGAGATGGGGGAGAGAGAGAGGAGAGAGAAAGAAGAGAGAAAGAGAGGAGAGAAAGACAGGGGAAAGAGAGAGACACAGTAGAGAGAGGGAGAGAGAGAAAGGAGAGAAGGCAAGAGGGAGAGAGGGAGAGGGAGGGTAGAGGGAAGACAGAGATAGAGAGACAGAGACAGAGACAGAGACAGAGAGAGAGCCGCTTCCAGAAAAACAGTGTTGCTGTCATATCCAAATCATGAATGTTAGCAAGAGAGAAGCCACAATCAGAAATGGGTGAAACGCTAAACCCCTAAGGACAGTAAGGCTTGTGTATGCAATTGTCACCTCGAACAAACACATTCACACAGGCTGGTCATGAATCCAGGCAGAAAGGGTGTAGCTCCAATGACATTCTCAGCTAGTCCTCAGTGCTAATTGTTTGCCCTCCTTTTTATTTTCCCCTTCTTAAAATATCCGTTCTTTACACCGCCCATAACAAGTTAGAACTGAAGTCTCTTATGTTTCATAATTTGTGCAGCTGATTTTCTGTGGGTGGCATGTGGGCTTTTTTGGTCACTTTTATCATGTCATTCATAGATAATTCAATGAGTATCAAGTCATTCTCCTATTGTCTGAAATGCTATTTTTCCCCTTTTCTAAAAACTTACTTTCAACACATTTTCTGCACTGATGACCTTCTTATTTCACTGAAAATTTGGAAGCAATAAGGAAATAATTTCCTTGTATCCAAAAAGGCAAAGTAAAGCAGTAGAATTTTAAGAGTTAGGGTTATGGCCAACGGTGGTGGCTCATACCTGTAATCCCAGTGCTGAGAGGCCAAGGTGGGAGATTCACTTGAGCCCAGGAATTTGAGACCAGCCTGGGCAACACAGTTAGATCCCATCTCTACAAAAAAAAAAAATTACCAGCTGTCTTTCCTCTTCTTTCTTGACCTGTCACCACCATCTGATGCAACAGATAGATCCTGCCTCCTTGAAACATTTTCTCCTCTTGAGTCTGCCTGTTCTTTTTCTTAATTTTCCTCCTCCCTCACTGGGCATGCCTTCTTAGTCTTTTCTGCTGGATCCTCCTCTTCTTTTAAACTTCCAAAGCAGGCTCCATCTTTGGACATGTTTCCTTCTCCATCTGCATTCACGCCATTGTGAACTCATTTGGTTCCATGGCTTTAGATTCCATCATCCTGGGGACACCTCTCAAACTTAACTTGCTCATCCCAGTCTCTCTTCTGGAGAAAAGACACACAGAGCCATTGCTTCCCGACATCTTTACCCATGTGATGGATGGGTAGGGTGAACCCACATCCTGGTTTCTCAGAGTAGTTCTGATTTGTGATTATTGTCCCTGTTTAAGCATTCATTGCACTTCTTTCCATTAAAACTGACCCTGGCTGGACACAGTGCCTCACGCCTATAATTCCAGCACTCTGGGAGGCAGAAGTGAGAGGATGGCCTGAGCCCATGGATTTGAAACCAGCCTGAGCAACATGGCGAGACCTCATCTCTACAATAAATCAAAAAATTAGCCGGGCATGGTGGGACGTGTCTGTAGTTCCAGCTACTTGGAAGGCTGAGGCAGAAGGATCACCTGACCCAAGCAGGTCGAGGCTGTGGTGGCTGTGAGTGTGCCACTACCCTCCGGCCTGGGCGACAGAGTGAGACTCCAACTCAAAATAATAATAATAATAATAATAATAATAACAACAATACTGACTTCATTTGGACAATATATTACATTACCACCTGTTTTAGTTTTCTGGTGCTGCTGTGACCAATGATCACAAACATAGTGGCTTAAAGTAACACAGATTTATTCTTTTGCAGTCCCGGAGATCAGAAGCCCAAAACAGACCTCACTGGGCTAACCTTATGGTGTCAGTGGGGCTGCCTTACTTTCCGGAGACTTTATGGAAGAATCCATTCCTTGGCTTGTGGACCACCTTCCATCCTCAAATCAGCAGTGGCTGACTGAGTCTTCCTCATATGACACCACTGACTCTCCTGCCTTCCTCTTCCACATGGAAAGGCCTCTGTCACTACACCGGGCTGGCCCAGATAACCCAGGATAACCTCCTTATTTTAAGATCAGCTGAATAGCAACCTTAATTTCGTCTACAACCTTCATTCCCCATTGCCATATAAATTAACATATTCACAGGTTCCATTTATTAGGACATGGATGGCTTTAAGGGATCATTATTCTGCCCACCACGTGGTCCAATGGGTTTTCCAAACTTAATATGTCCTATATTGGCTCTTGGTTTTCCCATCTCAATAAATGGTATACAAATCATCCAGTTGCTCAAACCAAAACTTTTCAGTAAGAGTGTAGTAGCACACTCACAGCTACCACAGCCTTGACTTGCCAGGCTCAAGTGATCCTTCTGCCTCAGCCTTCCAAGTAGCTGGGACTACGGGTGCACGCCACTACGTCCGGCTAATTTTTTATTTTATTAGAGAGATGAGGTCTCACCAAGTTGCTCAGGCTGGTCTCAAATCATTGGACTCAGTCAATCCTCTCACCTCAGCCTCCCAAAGTGCTGGGAGAACAGGCATAAGCCACTGTGCCCGACCTATCCTTGAATCTTTCTGACACTCAAACTCCATATCCAATTCATCAGTAAATCCTATAAACTCTTATTTTTGAAAAATAGATTAAATTAAACTACTTTTCATCCCCAACCCCCCAGCCTTACCATCTGCTATGGTTTGAATATTTGTTCTCTCCAAAACTCATGTTGAAACCCAGTTGCCGTTGTGATGGTATTAAGAGATGGGACCTTTAAGAAGTGATTAGGTCATGAGGGTGCCACCCTCATGAATGGATTGATATTGTTATCTTGGGAGTGTATTCATTATAAAAGGGCAAATTTGCCACCCCACCACTCTTTCTTTGGCTGTCTGCCATGTGATGACTTCCACTATGGGTAATCCAACAAGAAGGCCTTCACGAGATGCCAGCCCCTTGATCTCGGACTTCCCAGCCCCCGGAATCATGAACCAATAATCATGTGCTCATTATAAATTACTCAGGGTGTGGTATTCTGTGATAGCAGCACCATAGACTAAGATGCCATCTTACCTCAACCCACCCCCTGCTCTCACCTGGACGGCTGCAGTGGCCTCCTCCTACCTGGTCACCTGCTTCTGTTCTGTCCGCCCCCTCCCTGCCTGCTCCAGTTTATTCCCCACAGGGCATCCAGAGAGACTCTCTTAAGACATGAGATGGACCACGGTCCCTGCTGTGCTCAAAACTCTTCAACAATTGCTTGCCACTTGGAATAAAACCCCACGGTACTTTCCACGCCGTGAAAGACCTCTCCCAGGATGGCCCCTGACACCCTTCCCTGCCTCTGCTCCCTGCTCCCCCCTTCCATCCCCTCCAGCCTTCTCACCAAGGGTGCCCACCAAGAGCTTTCAAATATGGAGTTCCCTCACCCGGAAACAATCCTCCCAGGCATTCCCTGCCTGTCTCCCTTGAAACATGCGGGACTCTGATCAAATAGCATCTCCTCAGAGAGAAGTTCCTTGCTGTGTGTCTACAATATTTCCACCACCCCTCCGGGTGGCATTCCATGTTGATTTTATCTATTTGCTTATTGCCAGTCTTTTATCCTAGACCATGAACTCCCTGTGGACAGAGATTTCGTTTTGTTCAACACTCTGTCTCCAGTGCCCAGAACAGTGCCTATCTCAGTGAATATGTGTTGAATCAATATTTCTGGCAGTTGCACATTTATTCACCGATTTTTTTTTAAATCTGGGAACCTTAGGGCGGGTGTGTGGGAGGTGCCTGTCAGTGCATATCTTATTTGAGCTAATCTGCTCGATGATTTGTAATATGGATGAAGCATCTGGCCTTCAGTCAGCTGAAGACAAGAACAGAAGTCCTTGGTTGGATTTCTAAGACCTACCTCATTCAAAAGTAGCCTGATTCTCTCCGAAATTAAAATGGTCAGTTCTGTCCACTCTTCTACTCATGGAAAGACTGGCTCTTGAAGAGAGCTGACCGTGTGCTCTGTGTGCTGTTCCAAGTTGTTTTCACACAGTGCTCATTTAATACTCACAACAACCCTAAGGGCAGGGTATGACTATTACCCCCATTTTGTGGATGCAAAAAACTGAGGCACAGAGAAATTAGCAACCCCTCAAAGGCCTCGCCTCTAGGAAGCAGTGGAGATAGAACCGAAGCCCAGGCAGGCAGTTCTGAACATGGAGCTATTTCTAATTGCAGCCCAGGCTCTGGGGACAAGGACACATCTGCTCAGCAGTCAGCCAAGAGCCCTCCCCCGTGACAGACTCTAACTCACTAATCTGCTTGTGGGTTCTGAGGAAGAAGTTTGACCTGTATCACAAGAGGGCTATGATAAACCTTTTGCTAAGCATACCTCTCAAGCTGGAAACATATTGGGCTATTATTTGCTTTAAGGATATAATATTGCAAACATAGATCTTCCTAATTTTGCAGTCTTCACTTTGGACTACACCTTTATGGGAGAGAAAACAGGGACCGATATAGCCTCCTTTGACTCCAGGGACAGCTGGGAGGGTGGAATCTTCAGGGACCTGCTGCATGCTAATTTAAGCATGGGGTTGTTTGCCATGGGGAGCAATTCTCATTCTTCAGGGAAATCATTCAGTAGTGATGCTGACCTCACCTGAGGTCACTAGTCAGACATTGCCTCTCGTTTTGAAACTTGTATTCTCTGGACACCCAAGGTAGCTTGAATCAGGGAGGTTTATTATTTTTAAAATCATTACTAGTTTGTTTTATCTTGTTGTCTGAGTTGAGGTCTCACTCTGTCACCCAGGCTGGAGTGCAGTGTCATAAACATGGGTCACCACAGCCTTGACCTTCTGGGCTCAGGTGAGCCTTCCACCTCAATCTCCCAAGTACTCAGGACTACAGGTGAATGCCTCCACTCCCAGCTAATTAATTTATTTTTTGTAGAGATGACGTCTCACTATGTTGCCCAGGCTGGTCTCAAACTCCTGGGCTCAAGCAATCCTTTAGTTTCAGCTTCCCAAAGTGCTGGGATGACAGGTGTGAGCCACTGTGTCTGGCCTTAATAATCCTTTTTTTTTTTTTGGAGTCCCGGTCTCACTCTGTCACCCAGGCTGAAGTGCAAAGGCATGACCACAGCTCACTGCAGCCTCAGCTTCCTGGGCTCAGGCGATCCTTCTACCTCAGGCTCCTGAGTAGCTGGGACTACAAACGCATGCCCTGTTAATTTTTAAATTTTTTTTTGTAGAGACAGAGGTCACACTATGTTGCCCAGGCTGGTCTCAAGCTTCTGGACTCAAGCAATCCTACCGCCCCAGCTTCCCGAAAGTGCAGGGATTACAGGTGTGAGCCACTGCACCCTGCCTATTACTAGTTTTAACTATATGGATAAATGTCTGCTATACTTAAACACATGATTAATAATCGGGCTGCAGTGGGTGGCATGGAAAGCACATGGCTTCGGGGCCATGCAGACCAGGAGCTCCTTTTGATCTCTGCCACTTACTATGGTGTAATCTTTTTTTTTTTTTTAACTTTTAAATTTTTTTATTTTAAAATTGCCGAGTACAATTCAGGGTTAGGTATACAAATATTCATTGTGCAGTCACCCTTGTTGATAAGGTGCGCCCCTCCCTTCCCCAGGCAGATTTCTGGGCACCGCCATCCACCCTGGTGAGCCTGACTGTCTTCATTTCTACTTGTAGCCTTGCTGTGGGTTTCGGAAAGAATAAGATGCCCTGAGCACAGCGCCCGGGACATCGCAGGGGCTTGGTCGCTCTGGATATTAGCATCGTTTTAGAACATATAAACTAGAAACTTTCCCAAAGTGAGCTTGGTCTGCCACAAAGGCAGAGGCCCTCTGAAGGCAGGGGGCGGGGCGCAGAAGCCAGTAGCACGGCCCAACTGTGGGAGCAATCACATCTGGGGCTCCCGACCGTCGCCCGAGCCCGTTGTGCTCCGAGACCGGCGCATCCCCACGACCCCGCGCCCCCCGT
>NW_007247832.1:824569-834732 GCF_000164805.1 Carlito syrichta
GCGGCCCCTGCCCTCCAGTCTGGGCGACAGAGTGAGACTCCGACTCAAAAATAAATACATACATGCATACAGACATACATGCATGCATACATACATACATACATACATAAATGGACCTAAGTATTGGCAGGTGTGCCCGGCGCTCAGAGGCCCTGGGGTGGGCAGAAGGTGTCTCCAGGTGTCTCGGTGTCTCTCGCGCGCTTTTCCAAGCCTTAGGCGCTTTAGCGGGTGAAGGCAGAGACCCTGGGTGGGGGCCAGCCCTCCGAATCACACCACGGGCATGGGTCACCTGGAGTGACGGGCCTCTTCCTCTCTCGGATGAGGGGCCCGGTGAGCTTCAATGAGGAGGGACTCGGGAGGCGGCCTCTCCGGCTTCAGGACGCTGAAACGCGGAGCCCCCTACCTCCTTTGCCTCCCGGGAGCCCGGGGCCGGCTTCAAGGTGGTGGTCAGGCGTGAGGCTACAAAGCCAGAGGTGCGGGGAGCGCCCTTATCAAAAGGGAACGTGCAGCCCGGGGATGTCCTGTGCTTACGCTGAAATCTCTCCACGTTAGGGGCTTTGTGGAATAAGCCCCCCGTCGCCCAGCGGGGGCAGTTCCCTGCCGGCATTCCCGAGACAGTTCCCAGGAAGTAGGTCTAAGAATCGCCTCAGCACCAGACCCGGGGGACCCGTGGCAGCCTCGGTTACTCCAGGTCCTTTGCTCTGTATTTAGCCAGAGAGTTCGGACGTCCTGTTTCAAACTTGCCACACAAAATGTCTTCCTCTTGAGTTCTGCAAAATCTCATCCCGGATGATTCCCCCTGCCTAATTATTGTGGTCTGCTGTTAATTGCCGGCGGTAAGCCCAGCCCCCTGTGCTTGCTAATGAGCACGCTTAGAAATTCCACACGTGAAGGTTTATCAGAGAAGTGCTTTCTTTATCATCACTAACGCTCCTATATATATTCTCCCTTGGAATGTGTAGAGGCAAAAAGAATAAAAGCTATGAAGTCTCTCTGGAGAGATGCAGCGGTATCGAGCTCATACAAAGAAGGCTGTGGCTTCAATGCACACCTGCAAGATACCAGAGTTGGAAGGACCTAGGAGGATCACTTATTTAAGCCCTTTGTTTTACGCCTGAGGAAACAGGCTCCAAGCCATTTACAGGATCACACGATAGATAGCAAATTGGGACCAGAATGTGGGCTCCCAAAACCCGATCCTGCGAGGTGGCCACTGCAGAGTTATTTTCCTGAAGGATGCATTTGCATGTCCCATTACTTGGATTGAGCTTTTGCAAATAAATGAACCCGGATGTCCACTGCAGTTTTATTTACAACAGTGAAAATGTGGAAACAATCTAGGTGGCTAGCGTCAAGAAAATGGTAAAATAAATGATGATGATGTTTATATTAGGTGATAATTCTCTAAATATTATAGAATTATCATTATGTATCATGGGTTAATAATTGTATGTTTTATAGAAATATTTCAAAGATTTTTGGAGACTACCTAATGATGTGGTAGAACACTTACAAAATCACATTGGAGGAAATAATATCAGGCTTTAAGACTGAAAAAAGCTCATCAAATATTAATAGTGATTTTTTTGAAGTGATAAGATTATGAGCTATTTTTGTCCCCTTTTACAACTTTTCTACATTTTACAGATTTTCTACAATTTGCATATCTTAACTAAATATATAATTAGAACATTTTTGAAATTTTTTCCATTTTTATTGAGAGAGCATTGACAAATAAAAAATCGTATATATTAAATGTGTACAACTTGATGTTTTAATATATATACATTACAAAATAATCACCACAATCAAGTCAATTACTTTATCCACCACCTGACATAGTTGCCATTTTCCTTATTTAAAAAATTGTGGGCTTTTTTTTAAGAGAAAAGAGATACAAGCCTTTATAACTCAAAAGAGATTGCTTTTCCCAAACTGAGAGATGGCATTTAAGAGGGTTTTGAAGAAATTCATAGGAACTATAGCTATTTGCACAACTGCTGTTGAATTATTAAATGGCAAAATTTTAGCCTCGGTGAAGAACACATGTCAGCATCTTCTGTCTCTTTCATTTCATTCCATTACTTCCTTCTTCAAACAATATCCGCTGAGTGCTCAGAGGTCGTTGAGGTGAACCTGAGCTATTGTGTGTTGTAACAGCACTAACGAGGTCAAAAAAATCTTCTCTTTCTGCGTGTGTGCGCATCTGTGTACGGGACCTGCAATACCAAGCTAGACTGGAGCTCTGGAAGAACTGTTCAGTTAAAAAGCCTCCTGGCTGGGCTCAGTGGCTCAGCCTATAATCCCAACACTTTGGGAGGCTGAGGCGAGTGGATTGCCTGAGCCCATGGGTTCGAGACCAGCCTGGGCAACTTGGTAAGACCTTGTCTCTATAATAAATTTTTAAAAAAATTAACCGGGTGCGGTAGTGCATGCCTGTAGTTCCAGCTACTTGGAAGACTGAGGCAGAAGGAATGCCAGAGCCCAGCAGGTTGATGCTGGAGTGGCCATGATCCTACATGTCACTGCACTCCAGCCTGGGTGACAGAGTGAGACTCCAACTCAAAAAAAAAAAAAAAAAGCCTCCCTATGAAAAAGATACCTGCACATGCATGCTTATTGCAGCATTATTCACAATAGCAAAAACATGGAACCAACCATGCTACCCATCGAAAAAGTACTGGGTAAAAAAATGTGGTACATATACAGAATGGAATATTGCACAGCCATCAAGAAGGACAAAATTATGAACTTTGCAGCAACTTGGATGAACTTAGAATCTATAATACTGAGTGGTCTTTCACAGAAACAAAGAACTGAGTATCACATGTTCTCACTCAAGGGAAACTTGAACAATTATCGTAGTACTATAAGAAAGAGATTGGTAGTCATGGGAAACTGCCAGGAGAGGTAGGAGCCACACCACATCAATACGGGTACATGATCTCAAATCAAGTGAAGTGGGGTCCAAAGTGAGGCCCAAACTTTACCTACACAATGACCATTTGCATATCTAACCCTGAATTGTACCCCACAACTTTAAAATTAAAAAAAAGCATCTCTCACCCGAATATTCCACTCACTAGAAATAAAACTAATTTAAATTACAACAATCTCATGTTTTGTGTATATAAAATGGGAAATGTTTGTTGATGATGCCTAGAGCTTGGAAGCATATAGCAAAACTACCACGTGGTATAAAATAGGACCATCGATATGAAATTCAGCAGGCAGTAAGTTTCTAGTGCCATAAGATTATTTAGCCTTTCATCCTATCACCTTATATCTAGGGATTTAGACCAAAGGAAAAAAAATCAAACAGAAGAAACAGTTATATGCCGAAAGATACTCATTACCAGATTATTTTAAACAGCATAAAATTGAGAGCAACAAAAAGTTCCAAGAAGAGAAGATTTGTAATAAAGCTACAAGACATTTGGAAAGCTATTATTGAGAAAAGCAAGATGAAAAAAAAAATGCTTATGGTATAATGTTACAAATTCAGAACACAAAAAAGTTTTTATTATTTTATTTGTTATTATGGATATTATTAAAAGAAATACATGCAAAAAAAACTACTTTGTTAGATTGGTAGGATTGTGGATGTTATTCTATTTTCCAGGGTTTTTTCCTTCATACCAGAAAATATGATGAAAATTCCTTCATAGGCTTGTGTGGGGTCACCTTCTGCTGGGTTGATTATCCCAGTTGTCATGCATAGCATCTACATGGCACAGTGCCTCAAAAAGTCTCTGGAGTCAGATTGCTTGCGCTCACAAGCCTGAGTCTACCATTTTCTAGCTGTGTGACCTTGGACGGTTTACTTAGCCTCTCTAAGCTTCTGTTTGCTCAACTTTAAAATGGGAGATCATGAAAGTACCTGAGTTTTGGAAAGGGACTAAGTAACCGTTCACATCTTCTAGAGTGAACTAGATGGTCCACTTAACTTTATGGAGAAACACATCACACCCTAAGTGGTGGGAGAGGCCAAAACCAAAGTTGCAGGCAAAGCTGCAAGTAGTGGAGTCCTCGCCGACAAGCCAGAAAAAGAAAAGATCCAAAGGCATTACCTACTCCAGGAAAAAAGCTAGACCCTGCCTGAGGAGAGCAGAAAAAGTTAAGACAGGAAAAAGCAAAGGCCTAGCATCAATTTTCTTTTCTCCCTCCTTCTTCCCTTCCCTTCTTTCTTTCTTTCCTCTCTATTTCCCTCCTTCCCCTTACTCTCTCTCTTTCTTTTTGCCTGTACTCTATCATCTGTCTATCTCTATCTATCTATCTATCTATCTATCTATCTATCTATCTATCTATCTATCCTACCTACCTACCTACCCATCCGTGTGTATATTTTAAACTTTTGGAAAACTTTAAACCTATTCTAAAGCAGAAAGAATGACATAACATGTCTTTATATACCTGTCATCTGGCTTCAACAAAATAAATGTTTCCTCTAGGATCCCACTCATACCTCCCACCCCAGATAAGGTTGAGTCATAATTTTATCACTACTGATGTAGGTACTTTCGTGTGTATCTCTAAAAGATACAGGCTCTTTTATTTAATATAACCACACCACCATGATTGTACCTAAAAAGTTAGCAATGCTCCTTAAGGGAGCCATTAAAGGGCTTGTCGCACGGAAAGCCTGCTGCATTTAAAGATTCAAGACGGGACAACCTGAGAGCTGGGCACAACAGTCAACCCTGCCACCCGGCCCTTCCCCCAGCACCACAGAACAAGCAGCTCTGAGTCGCCACCACGTGGTGGAAAGTTGGCAGAGTCAGCACGATGCTTTGCCAAGGCTCCAACTCTGGAGAAGTCCTTCAGATACGGGGATGCCCCCCAAACGGATAAACATTCCAAGCATGACATTTGCTCAAAAGATGGCATTCATCCAATGAATGCTGGAGTCACCATGTGACAGGCAGGACGGTCAAAGAAAATGGCGGGAGCACGGTTGAGCACACGTGCTACTACACATTGCTACCATAATTCACTTCAATTTCAAAAAGATAACATTTCTTAAAATGTGTATGCATTTTTTGGCACCCCTGTAGACCCAAGATAAATAACCCTAGGTGATGCTGGAGGGCAGAGGTTTTCAAATTGTGGTCCATGGGGGGCCCAGAGATTCCCAAAAAGGGAGGAGAAGGAAGAGGAGAGCCGGAAAAGGCTGGGCTTGAGGGTCCCCCGTTTCAACTACTTGGGCTTCTAGAACAATACAAGATGGAGACACCGTTCTGTGCCAAAATAAAGGTCTCTGGGCGAGAGGTCCCTTTGCAGGTCGGGGAGGTATTGTGCAGAGATGCAGGGAGGAGGAAGATTGTGGGACGGGGGCCCCAGGCTCAGAGGAGCTGCTACCCTTGGGTGCATCATCTCCCAAGTGAGAACAACACAGGTTTTTATACTGATTTAGTGAAATTAGGTATGCCTAGCACGTACTGGGTATTTATACATTTTAGTTGAATATGATCTAAATATAGCTGCCAAACTGGTGAACTGTCACATTGAGAAGCTTACGCGTTATTATTTTTCAGGAAATTTGGAAAAATGTAGAGTGTTTCTGCATATTGGTATATGCTAATTTACGCAAATGACTATGTGGCTTTCTCATGACCCATTTCTAAGCCTGTGAACAGAACGCACCTAGGGCAAGTGAATTCCAGTGCAGTGGTCGCCGTCCCTGGGCCAGATGGGCAGTGGCCTTCTTCACCCATGGAGGGACATCTCCCAAGAAATCATTCTTCCAAGCATGATGTGGCCAGAGGTAAGGAGACGGAGAGACAAGTGTCCCAGACCCCGGAATGTTTGGCGGCCCTCGGGATGGGATTCTTCCTGAACTATGGACTTTTCTTTTATTGTGTCATCCTGAAGGAATTAGACATTCAGAAACACTTTGAAGTGTGAGTCAGAGTGACTTCTGCCTCACATCAGGGCATCGAGAATGTTCTCCCAGATGGAACACTCCCTGACATTATTTGCTGAGACGGATTCACCACTGTGTATCAAAGAAACAGGATGGATGGCCAGGGTCCTGGCTTGTTTGGTTTTGTTTTTTGGTGTGGGCAGAAGGGAGGGGTAAGGATGCCGCCTGAGGGCAGCCTTCAGGTTACTGGGCAGACAGCACAGCCTTGGCATCCTGGAGGGCAGACTTGTCTTTTGCTGCAGCACAACTGAGCTCCAGAGGGACAAACAATACCCTTTCATGTGTCTGATCAACTTTTCCTTCTTCACTCTCCCAACAGAGGTGGCTGCTCGGATGGGGCTTTCTGAATCTTTCGCCACTGGCCTCCAGCTTCCCAGGAGGGCTGTTCTCAGCTCCCCCATCGTATTGGGCTGTGTTCCCCAGTTCACTGTAATAACATCTGGCTCTTGGCACAGATGAACTGCCACTCCCGCCACCCGTTATAAATGCAGGAATGACATGTTTGCCTGGCGCTTGTCAGCACTGAGTTCTGACTGAGTACATTTCTCTAATCCTCTGTTGTCATGGAGCTGTGGAAACAAGAACCTTCAGGGGGCATGCACAAGTGAAACCACAGGGTGGGCAGGGGCTTGATCTCAGGGTTTCCTGATATTCAAATTCAGACTCAGAGTGTTCCTGCTGGCAACTCAATCTCCATGGAAACAATGCCCGCAGCTGGGCTCAGACGTGTCAAATCTCACCAATGTGCCCACCAGCTCATAGTAGGTCCACTCCACACCGTCATCGGCACTTCTTTCTCTTTTTCTCATTCCTCACCCTCATTTCCCTCAGACACACACCATTGTGTTTGACTGATTTTAATAACGGGGTTTTTTATTTATTTGTTTGTTTGTTTGTTTGTTTGTTTATATTTTTTATTTTAATTTTTTGAGTTGGAGTCTTACTCTGTCGTCCAGACTGGAGTGCAGTGGCACGCTCCCAGCCACCGCAGCCTCGACCTGCTGGACTCCAGCGATCCTTCTGCCTCAGCCTTCCAAGTAGCTGGAACTACATGCACGTGCCACCACGCCTGGCTAATTTTTGATTTATTGTAGAGACAAGGTCTTGCCAAGTTGCCCGAGTGGGTCTTGAACCCGCGGGCTCAGGCAATCCGCTTGCCTCGGCCTCCCAAAGAGTAACGGGATTTTTAATGCAGTCCCAGATTCCTGAAGAGCTGCGCTTTCCTGGTATTAAAGGAGCCCCTAGTTTTCCCTAACCTTTTCTCAAACAAGGGACGGCGTGAGAATTCAAAGCTCCTCTCTAGACAATTGAGATAGTTAAGAAATAATTTCCAGGAGCAAGGGACAGTAGGCTAGTTCTGTCTTGGGAAAAAGAGGAGGTACAGATGATCACCCCTTGGAGACATTCTCTTATTCTCAAAGGGCAATGATGTTACAGCATCCGAGGAGAAGAGTGGCCTCAACTCTCCAGGGCTCAGGTCGAGATTGGACCAGGGAACTCAGAGACAGTGAAGGCAAACCTCACATTCTAAGTGAAGCCAGAATGCCGGGGCGTGGTCTGTGTAGGAGTGGGAGGTGCCATGTTCATCATAGGTAGGCACTCTGACAGGAGAAGCGATAATATAGAAAACAGGCTCCCTCTCTCTTTTTTTAACCAGTTTAATTGTTTTTATTTCACTAGCTTTAGGGGGTACAAATGGTTTGGGGGTGCATTGTGATGGGATCAGGGCTTTAAGTGTACCTATCACCTCCACTAGTGCATATTGTACCCAACAGGTGATTTTTCATCACTCCTGTCTTCCCACTCTCCCCCTCTGGGTCTCCAATATCCATCACACCATTCTCTGTGCCTTCGCAGACCCTTAGCTTAGCTCCCATTTGTAAGTGAGAACATGCAATATTCGGTTTTCCATTCCTGCATGACTCCACCTAGTTTGACGATCTCCAATTCCATCCAAGTTCAGGCTCTCTGATTCTTAATGGCCCGGTGGAATTTAGACACCGCTTTGTTCTTGGCACTTAAGGACAGATTTGGAAGCGGGGCGAGATGATCCAGCATCTTGCCGGTGTTGGTGTTGGAGTAGTACCGCTGCTGATGGTGACAGTGACATAAAGAAGAAAAGCGCTCCTGACCTCCAAAGAGCTTATCAATTCATGCGGTAGATGGACATCAAGATGTTGGAGTGATGGGGAGATGGAGGGAGAATGCTGAGGGTGGCTGCGTTGCCTTGATATCCTGGTTCCCGGCTCAACTTCCCCATCCTGAAGTCCATCCTCCCCCTGGAGGAGTTCTTTGTCCCTTTGGACACCCACCTCCTAATTCCACTGTGTCAGCATCCCACGCCCAAAGCTGCTCCCTGTTCCTGTGAAATCACCCAGCACTGTCCACCCACGATGGCACCTTCAGGGTCCCATCCTCACCCTGACTCTGTCCTTCCAGCTCTCCAGTGTCTTCCTGCCCAAACCCTTCCTCCTCCCCATCTCATCTCAACGTGCCATCCCTAGATCACCATCCTCCCGGTCAGCACTTACCTGCCTTTGGGCACCAGTTTCTGCTCCCCCAGCTCAAGTCTATGATCCCCCACTGCATCACTGCAAGTTCCTTTCCCAACTACCCAGACCCCTGTGTCCTCCTGTTATGGTCCGAGTAACGCTTGGTTGCTCCCCTTGATACCAGTAAATCAAGGGGACAGGGAACTGGTAGAAAGTAGTTTACTTTTGAGTTTGAATCCAGGAAGCAGAGCCAGACTTGAGGCCTTTCTAAAATGGTTCTGCTCACCCTCCAGGCTTTTACAATTCACTTTTATTAGTCCAGAGTTGTTAGTACCTATACATTAGCCACGTGACCAGCAGAGCATTGTATAGAACTTGAGTTTCAGCCACATTTATCGATAGTGACATTTTTCGGTCCAGACTTCCTGGTGCCAGGTATCAAAGGTATTTCATATCTTTTATCAATAGGGTCCAGCAGACGCATTCATCAAGTTTGCCATAGAATAAAGGGAGTTTACAAGACCTAAAACATCAAGCATCATACAAAAGCTATACAAATCACAAAACGTATGATCACATTGATACAAAAGTTATACAAATCACAAGGCTTATGATTACATTGATACTATATTATTCAAACATGTAACTGCTCAGAAAAAAGGGAGGAAATGGAGATTTGCATCTTTCTTTTTTCTTTTTTTTTTGAGTTGGAGTCTCACTTTGTCGCCCAGACTGGAGCGCAGTGGCTGCTCCCGGCGGCCACCGCAGCCTCGACCTGCTGGGTTCCGGCGATCCTTCCGCCTCAGCCTTCCAAGTAGCCGGAATTACAGGCATGTGCTACCACGCCCAGGTGACTTTTTGATTTATTGTAGAGTTGAGGTCTACTTTTTGATTTATTGTAGAGTTGAGGCCCAGGTGGGTCTCGAACCAGAGGGCTCAGGCAATCCACTCACCTCAGCCTCCCAAAGGTGCGGGATTACAGGCTGAGCCTTAGACTACAGGGAAGTCAAGGATCCCCTGAAGCTACTTACTAGGAGTGCATAGGACATAAGGGGAAGCTTTTATTCGCTTTTTAAATTTTTTAAATTAGTTCTCAAGAATATTGTTCAGGAATGTACCGGAGTGCTTGAGTTCTTGCCATGCCCTTCCCTAGGAGCTGTGACAATATGGACAGACATTAGAGGGTTTCTGTATCACTCCCACTGCATCCAGACCAAAGAAGCCCCTGCCCTCTCCAGGTCCCGAGTCCTGCTGGAGAAATCACACCCATGCACATTGGTGCCACCATATTGTCTCCTCTCTGGGCCCATCCCAAAATGCCCATTCACGTGATCGGTGCACCCAAACCTTCCACGCTGAGTCCTTCCTCTCTTCCTTTTTAGCAATCAATTTTCCTTCCTATTTACTGAGAAAATGGAGGTCACAAGACAAAGATTCTCCAAGCAGTGCTTCTCTTCTCCTCCCAGGGAGTCTTAAAATAAATCTCAGCCACCTCCCCTGCCCCTCCCAACCCCCAGTCTCTGAGAAAGTGAAAATGTTGGGTACCAAAGCCAGGCAAGGAGATCAGCCTTGGTGGGGGGGAGGGGGAACCCACATCTTCTCTTGGACAGAAAGGGGAAAAGGCTGGCGTGGGGGTGGGAACTTCCTGGATTTGGGATAAGAGTTTGGGAGTTCCTAACTGTTTAATTGGGAAACAGGAGGTGAATCCATCAGCTGGGAGTGAGAAAGGAGGGACAGGGAGAGGTGGG
>NW_007247832.1:834752-839973 GCF_000164805.1 Carlito syrichta
TATATATATATTTTTTTTTTTTTTGAGTTGGAGTCTCACTTCATCGCCCAGGCTGGGGTGCAGTGGCACATTCACGGCTATCCCAGCATTGACCAGGTGATCTTTCCACCTCAGCCTTCCAAGTAGCTGGAACTACAGGCATGCACTACCATGTCCAGTTAATTTTTTTATTTGAGTGTAGAAATGAGGTCTCACCAAGTTGTCCAGGCTGCTCTGGAACACATGGGCTCAGGCAGTCCCTTTACCTTGGCCTCCCAAAGTGCTGGGATTACAGGCTTGAGCCATGGCGTCCAGCCAACCTGCATATTTTTCAATGAGATCTTCTCCTAGACTCAGAGGGGACCTAGTATTTTTTTAGAGGGCCTCTCCCTCAAAACTTCTAGCCAGTCTGTCCAGGTATTGTCCTTGGGTTTATACCTGAGATTCTGTTACTCCCTAAAGACTCTTTTTCAATCTAACAGGCTTGACAAACACTTCACCTTTATCCTCTGTAGACAACAGCTTTTTGAGTTTTCCTCTTTAGTTATCCCTTACCTGTGCCAAGTTCAGACAATTCCTAAGCAAGATGAGGTTATATGAGCCTAGTTCTCATTTTCTATGCATTCTCCTCCCTTCTTCCTTTTGAAGGCCTTTTCTCCAGGGACCCCCCCCAGTGTCCAAGGATACTATAGCTTATAACCAAGATGTTAGTATCTTAAGTCCTACCTCCCAGAGTACTTAATGACTCAATCACTTAAAACTCTCGTGCTTATTTGCATTTTAAAAGAAGATCTTTGCTAGATGGTGGCTCATGCCTGTAATCCCAGCAATTTGGGAAGTGGAGGAGAGAGGATTGCCTGAACCCAGAAGTTAGAGACTAGCCTGGGCAACATGGCATGGCATGACCTTATCTCTACAAACATTAAAAAAAAAAAATTAGCCAGTCGTGGTGGCATGCACCTGTAGTTCCAGCTACTTGGAAGGCTGAGGTGACAGGATTGCCTGAGCCCAGCAGGTCGAGGCTGCAGTAGCCATGAGCATGCCTCCAGCCTGGGTGACAGAGTGAGGCTCCAAGTCAAAAAAAAAAAGATTTTAAAGGAAAAAAACATGTTTAACTAAAAAAAAAAAAAAAAAAAAAAAACAAGGACTGAAAATCACAAAAACAATCAATCAGAGAAAGAAGATAAATTTACATTAAGTCAATGGGAAAGAAACGCCACCGAAGCCATGGACTTGGCTGAGCTCACCCCATAGGAGTGAGAGGAGAAGGAAGAAAAGTGAGCCCATAAGCTACTCTGGGAGCACTCAGTCATGTGACACGGGCTCTCAGGAGAGAGTCTGAGGGGGAGGGAACATGAAGTCTGGATGGTGGAGAATGACCACTGGAGTGAGATGGTGATTTGGAGGCATGAGAATCTCAGTCCGCCAAGTGGACAGTCTGGCATCATGCCTAGAGACAGCAAGAAGGACACTACCGTCTCCCACAAGAGGACATTGTGTGGAAGCCAACGTGTAGAGATTATTTCAGTAGCTCTGGCTTGATACACTGTGCAGGAGAGAGACCAGGAGCGGGGAAAAACAGCCAACAGACAGTGGCAAACACAATGGCTAATATTTATTAGGTATTGATTTTGTCGAGTGCTTCATATGTGTGAGTTAAGTCATTTAAAAACTAAACATCTGTGTCATAGGGATGATGACCCCATTTTATAGAGGAGAAACTGGGGAACAGGGAGGTTAGATCATTTGCCTGAAGCCACACAGCTGGCAAGTAGCAGGGTGAGGATTCGAACCCAGGTGCTTGGCCCTACACTGTTGACCTGCCATGAGGGTGAGGGCTTTGACGGCAGAGGCAGTTACGGCCATGGAAAAAAGGGCATGCATGAGTCCCCATGCGAACAGTTTGTTCCATGCTGTGAAGAAAGCTGGGCCTAGACAGAAGAGAAAAGAATGAAGACTGCTCAGACAATTTTCAGAGATGGCAAAGCCAGGAGCAAGAATATGAGAAATGTGTGGCCTCGCAGACTACACATTCTGGCAGCACAGCCGCTCTTCTGCGACTCAAATGAGTCGCTTCTTTTTCTAGGTAGAGGCCTAGGCAAGGCGTCTTATTCTATTCAGGCTGCTACGACACCATACCAGAGTCAGGGTGGCTTGAACAACAGAAATTTACTTCTCACCGTTCCAGATGCTGGGTCGTTCAAAGTCAAGATGCTGACAGATTCAGTATCCAGTGAGGGTGGTGAGGGTGTCCAGCATCCCAGTTCATGGGGAGGTGATACTCTCACCATGTTCTCACACGCAAAAGGGAGTGAGGGGGGTCTCTGGGATCCCTGCTTAAGGGCACTAATCCCATTCATGAGGGGTCTGCCCTCACGAGCTAATCATGTCCCAAAGACCCTACCTCCAAACACCATCACATTGGAGATTAGGATTTCAACATATAAACTCGGGAGAGACACAGACATTCGGTTTTCAGCGCAGTCTCTGCCGGACTCAATGAAAGTAATGTTAAAAGTAATCCCTCGCCTTTGGGAGGCTGAGGTGAGCGGCTTGCCTGAGCCCGCGGGTTCGAGACCCGCCTGGGCAGCGAGACCTCATCTCTACAATAAATCAAAAAATGAGCCGGGCATGGTAGCGCGCGCCTGTAGTTCCAGCTACTCGGAAGGCTGAAGCGGAAGGATCATCGGAGCACGGCAGGTCGAGGCTGCGGTGGCCGGGAGCGGCCACTGCACTCCAGTCTGGGCGACAGTGAGACTCCAACTCAAAAAAAGAAAAGTAACAATTTCCTCCCCTTGAGCACCTGTTAGGTACCAGGCCCTGGGTTAGCAGCTTGACATGTATTATCTCATTCAGCCCTCACTGCAAAACTATTTGTCCTATTTTATAGATGATGAAACTGAGGCTACAGGCAGATAAGTGACTTGCCCGAGGACACACAACTACGAAAGCACCAAGATTCGAAGGTAGGAAGGTCTGACCACAAAGGCTCACATCTTCCTGCCCAACTCCAGCTGAGAGCATTTCGGGTTCTAATCCTTGGGCCTGTCCTCCTCTCATTTCCCAGAGGAGTCCCATTCCTGTAAAGGAAGAGCTGAGCTCTCCCCTTCTTTTTTTTTTTTTTTTTTTTTGAGTCGGAGTCTCACTCTGTCGCCCAGACTGGAGTGCAGTGGCCGCTCCCGGCCACCGCAGCCTCTACCTGCTGGGCTCTGGTGATCCTTCCGCCTCAGCCTTCCGAGTAGCCGGAATTACAGGCATACACTACCACGCCTGGCTGATTTTTTGATTTATTGTAGAGATGAGGTCTCGCTGCCCAGGCGGGTCTCGAACCGCGGGCTCAGGCCATCCACTCACCTCAGCCTCCCAAAGGCGCGGGATTACAGGCTGAGCCACCGAGCCCGGCTTAACTCTCCCCTTCTTAACACTCATTATCAGCCCCCTCCCCTTCCGTTCTCCCATCAAAGAGAAAAAGAAACTCATCTATCCGTGTCTGGGGCCTACAGGTTGACGAATGACTTTCCTCAACACGGGATCTCATTTGGATATGTGCTTCCCTATCGTGGACTCCCGGGGAGCTTTTGAGAATAAGCACGAGTTGTGGCAACAGGAAGCCTGGGTTCGAGTTGCAGCTCGTCAGCTCGGAGATGCATGAGTGCCAGCAAACCTCAATTTTCTCCTCGGGCTGTTGGGAGAAGCAAGTAAAATGATGCATGTGAAATGCTTTGTGAACTGAAGAGCCCTATGCATCTATTCCACAACACCAAGCCTTTCCCTCTCGTCAGTCAGGATTGAATCCAGAATAACCGTGTCCCGGGTTGCTTCCTCTACATTAGGGGAGATGAAGCTGCCGACAGGGAAGTCGGGCATCCATCAGAGGTCGGCTGTGAGCAGAAACCACCTGCCTCCCGAGTCGGCTGGAGTCAGAGCCAAGCGAGATGGCTCACATTGGCATCGGCCTTTGTGGTTTATAAAGCACATCGACATCTGTTATCTGGTTTGCTTCACAGCTACCCTACCAGGCAGGTGGGGGTGGACGGCATTGTCCCTGCTGGTCAAAGAGAAAGCTGACTCTTCAGAGAGATGAGGAAGTTATCCAAAGTCTCATCATTATGGGTGGCGAGATGGCTTGCACCCGCGGGGTGGTGGCTACTTCTGGCTTTGGAGGGGTGGATCTGTGGGTCACAGCACAGTTTCAACCTAGCATGTGCAAAAGACTGGATGACACAATGATAAACTAAATTATGTCTAAATGTGTGGTTTTGTATCAATTGTGTATACATATTTAATTATGTATGCATTATACAAATTAAGCATACATTCGTTTCAATTAGGCGGCTGTTTGTTTTAATTTCAAACTGGAAGCATCTCAAACATTTTGGAAGGTCCCCAAAAGTCCCATCAGCCCTCAGCATAGTGTCCATAAAGGCTAATGGTTAAAACCACTGACTCCCCAATCTAGCCCCCACCCCCATGCCAGCTCACGGTGCACTGCGAGGTCCAATTCACCTCCTTTAAGCCTGGATAGGAGATCTGCTCCCCATAAGTGGGCCAGAAAGCCAGGGGCATGCTTTAGGTTAACAGGTAGTCAGATGTGTATCACTGGAACACTCCCAACCTCTACTTGTACTTCAAGTCTTAGCCTAATGTCACCTCTCTGGATGCCTTCCCTGACTCTGCCAGCCTGGCCCAGGGGTGTCTTTTCTTTGTTCCCACAATGCCCAGTAATGAGCTCAATCTGTGTTGAATGTCAGTTGCTCGCGTGAGACTGACTCCCCTCAGCAGAGGAATAGCCAATAAATGCTTCTGAAGTGAGCAAACGAGTAAGAAAGTACATGAGTGAGTGAGCAAATAAATGAATGAACAAATAAACGGGAGCTCATTTACATCCCCTCTGGCTCTCGTATTCTTTTCTATATCAAAGATGGAAGGGGTGGCGTGTGACAATTAGTGGCAGAAAAATAATACTTTAAAAGTTGCAGAGTTTTTTGGTTATAAATCCTGGAATGAATTCGTGCTGCTTGGAGTGGGCTTTTGACAATGATGCCAACCTGTCTCCCTATAACTTGGTTATAGAAATTAAACATTCCCAGTCTCTGCCTCTCGTATTTTAGTTGACCGTGAGGGACAGCAGCCCATTGATTGGATCAGGCCGTAATACCAACTACTCAGGCAGCTGAGGAGGGAGAATTTCTTGAGCCCAGGAGTTTGAGGCTGTGGTGAGCTGTGATCGTGCCACTGCACT
>NW_007247832.1:839993-845389 GCF_000164805.1 Carlito syrichta
GGGACAGGGAGAGGTGGGAGAAAGCTTGATGTATTTATGCATCCTAGAGAAGTGAGAGTGAGGGGGCAGGGTTGCTGCTGCGGGAACTCAGAAGGCTCTCTTGATTGACTCTGCGTGTGTCACTTGGGAAGTTCCCACCTGCACGCTGGCTGAAGGGAATTGGAAATAGAAAGCCGGGCTGCCACCCCTGCCCCTTCCCTCCAACCTCCATCAGACGCTGAAATGAATGGCTTCTGTTCCTGTCAGGGGGGCTTTTGCAGGCCTGGTCTGTCTCTCTGAACTTCCTCTGGGCACCCAGGGTGATCTGGTGGGGAGGGAGCAGGGTGAGGTGGATAAGCTCCCAGGCCAGGCTAGTTCCTTTTTTTTTGGAGTCTCACTCTGTCACCCAGGCTGGAGTGCAATGGCACGATCACCACTCACCGCAGGCTCAATCTGGACTCAGGTGATCCTTCCACCTCAGCCTCCCGAGTAGCTAGGACTACAGGCACGCCACCATACCTGGCTAATTTTTTTATTTTTTGCAGAGACGAGCTCTCGCTATGTTGTCCAGGCTGGTCTCAAACTCCTGGACTCAAGCGATCCTCCTGCCTCGGCCTCCCAAAGTGCTGGGATTACAGGTGTGAGCCACTCTGTCCGGCCCAGGCTGGTTCCTTGATGTTGGAAGGGGATGGGGGTGGGGGTTGCTGAGTGGAGCAGAGACTGGTTTCTGTTTCCAGAGTGCAGTGGGCCCCTGGAGTCCTCTGCCCTGCAGAAATGCAAGTTGTCACTTGTAGGAAGGGAAGACCTGAGGACCATTGAGGAATGCTTAATTAGAGTACACTTTTAAGATTTGTGTCGGGCTCATTGACTCAAAGGTGTGAGAGAGGCTGTATTTATCACTCCTCCAGACCCAGTTGGCTGGTTATGCAGAAAATGAAAGCTTCTAAGTTTTAACGACCTCTCCTTCAGCAACCACAGTGCAGATCAATCACTGACGGCGTTTCCATTTAATTTATGGCAAAGTCTTTGCTTTTGACTCTTGAGAGTTGAGTGAGGGGCTGCTGACCTGATGGTGGCTAATGGCTTTTGTGGATGATGGAGGTGGAAAGGGAAGGACACTGGGCATTTTTTAAAAATGTATTTTAGCGTTGTGGGGTGCAAGTGAGGATTTGCTATATAACTAGGCTGCATGCAGGGGAAGTTGGGGCTTCCAGATGGCCCAACTGTCCCTGGTAGTGGACCAGGTCCCCAGCGTGTTGCCAGGTGACCCCGCTCCCTCTTCCCTCCCTCCTTGCCTCCCCCAGCAGTGTCCAGCATCTGCCGACCCCATCCTTGTGCTAATGTGATCGGTGTTCAGGACCCACTTATGCGTGAGAACACACGGTATTCAGTTGTTGGTTTCTGTGATAGTTCACTTAGTATGATGGTCTCCAGCTGCGTTCAAGTCGCTGCAAAGGCCATGATCTTGTCCTTCTTTATAGCTGTGTAATACTCCATCATGTATACATACATTTTTAAAAACCTAGTCCACTCTGGATGGGCAACAGGGTTGGTTCCGTGTTTTTACTATGGTGAATAGTGTGGCAATAAACGTCCATGAGCAGGTGTCTTTTTGGTAGAGCTATTTATGTTCCGCTGGGTATATTCCCGGAAGAGGGATTGCTGGATCGTATAGAAGGTCCATTTTTAGTTCTTTTAGGAATTGCCACACTGCTTTTCATAGAAGATGGACTAGCTTGCACTCCCACCAACAGTGTAGAGGTGTTCCCTTTTCTGTGAACCCGCACCAGGACCTGTTGTTTTTTAACTTATTAATGATGGCCATTCTTGCTGGAGTTAGGTGGCATCTCATTGTAGTTTTGATTTACATTTCTCTGATGATTAGTGAGGCTGAGCATTTTAAATTTTCTTTCTGTCTTATTTTAACCTCATAGCAACTATGTAGAACAGAAATCTTTCCCCTATTCCTCCTCTCACCCCATGTCCCATGAAAATGACCCACTTCATATGAGGGTCAGAACAGTTATGTGAGTTGCTTGAAGATCCAGAGATAACAAGAGAAGGCTCTGGGTCTCCAAGTCAATCAGCCTTCAACCAACTATACCATATGGATTCCCAGAGTTGAAAAGGTGGTCTTAAGAAACACAGGATGTGTAGGATATCCTAGTTCAGGTTGGTGGAAATCCTCTCAGGCAATAAAGATGCATCAGGTCTGCTATGCCTGAGACACCCTGCTAGGCGGGATGGTATTTCAGAGGTGAACAAGTCATTCCCTACTGCAAGACCCAAGGAGTCCCCAAATATATCTAGCATCCACTTAGTGGAGCCAGCAACATACTGTGGAGAAACCAGAAGAATGTGAGGGCTGCTGCCTTCAAGTTCCAAGAGCCTCCCTGGGAAAAGACAACATATAGGTAGAAATGTCAAAGAACAAGCCAACACCTCACATGCCTGCTTATCAATGGAGTTGCTGGAGCATTTGGAGCAGAGGTACATGCTACACAGGGTGACAAGGGAAGAGAAGATGAGGAGATCTGATCTGCTTGAAGAGGCTTTCTGAAAAAACAGGTCATGACAGCATGATCATGATGTGTCTAGTGGTGCCATAAAGGACCCCTTCTCAATGTGTCTCCCTTCTGGCAACATTTCATGTGACGCCATAGAAAACTACTTGGGCGATCTAACCCTGGCTATGCTACTCACATTGGGATGACCTTGACTAAGTAACTTCTTTAATCCCAAGTTTTGTTGTTTGTTTGTCATTTAAAATGAAGAAGTGAGGCATGCTGAGCTGTAGGCCTTGTTAAATCCCATGGTTATTTGGCCTATGAGGAACAGTAAGTTCATCTTCTAAGGGTCTCTCAGAAGACAGAAGTTCATGTGGTTTGATTTGATGATTATGTCACCCATAAAACCAAGGGCACTTCCATGACCTAAAGCAGGAAGGTAAAGACATGGGATTAAAAAAAATTGAGAGAAAAGTTAAAAGAGATGGAAGATGAATCACAACATTCACCTAATGGATATTTCCATTAGAAAGAATGGAGGTGAGGAGTGGAGTAATTACCCAAGAAAGGAAAATGTCCTTGGCTGAGGAAACACAGGAGTTTTTACATCAAAGGAACCCACTGTGAATCAAGCAACTTTGATGGAAATTTAAAAAAAACCAAAACCTCATTTCCTCCTGGTGAAACTACAGGATCCAACAGTAGAGAGACAGGATCCAATAGTAGAGAGCAAGTTTTGAAAACTTCCGGATAGATAAAAGCAAAGCAAGGTGACTTACAAAAACAAGGATAAAACTGTCTACAGTCATCTTGTCAATGATGACAAAACAATTCCTTCAATATACTGAAAGTTGTTTGGAACCTGAAGCTGTAACTCTAGCCAAATGATCAATCCAAGACAATGTCCAAATGGCCAATAAACACATGAATAGATACTCAACATCAATACTCACCAGGGAAGATACCTACCAGTATGACTAAAATTCAAAGGACTGACAAGTGTTGACAAGGATATAAATCAACTGCAACTCTCAGCAATTGCCGGAGTGAGAATGGATCAGTCACATTAGAAAAGTGTATGACAGTCTCCATTACAGAGCCAAGAGATGTTCACAAAAAGACATGTGAGAATGTTCACGGTGCAATCATTTATAATAGTCAAAACTTGAAAACAAGCCAAATGTCCATCAACAGAAGATGGATAAGCCCCTTACTACACATCCACTTAAAAAGTACAATCTACTGACATACACACAAGAATGTGGAACGTGTCTCATAGTTAATATGTTGAATGAAAGAAACCAAATATGGAGTAGAAACAGAGTGACTTATAAGAAATTTTAGAATAGGCAAAACTAATCTGCAATCATAGAAATTGCAGTTGTTTCCTGAGGTGGTGAAGTGGTAGTATTGAGTCAAAAAGAGCACAAGAATTCGGGCACAGTGGCTCACACCTGTAATCCCAGCACTTCCGGAGGCCATGGCAGGAGGACTGCTTGAGCCCAGGAGTTTGAGACCAGCCTGGGCAACATAGCAAGATCTTGCCCCTACAAAAAATAAAAATAAAAAAAATTAGCCAGTTGCGGTGGTATGAACCTATAGTCCCAGGGCTACAGGCTGAAAATAGGTCATTTTGGTTACATTAGAACAGTCATTTAGAAAAGACTTAAACAACTGTGTTCTTTTGTGACTGAGTTGGGATAAATGTAAAAGTCACTTGGATTCAAATGTGGACATTTTTCCTTTTTACCCCCCTTTCCCCCACTTCTCTGTCCTGGCATGGTCTTGCCCAACTGGCCACTCTTATCTAGAAAGCCATTGCTGGTGCTGTAGAAGCAACATCCAGTAAGCCAGACCACCTGATCATTCAGACAATGGCCCAAGACTGACTGGAGTGTGTCTGAAAACCTGGAGAGGACATTGCCCATCTCCCCTCTACCTATGACTACAAGGACATTGGACTGTTATAGACCACGGCTCTGGGAATAAAAGAAGGCTCAACCTTGGGGTGGGTCAAGGGTTTTACATTTTGGGTATAAATCCTGGAATGAATTTGTGCTGCTTGGAGTGGGCTTTTGACAATGATGCCAACCTGTCTCCCTATAACTTGGTTATAGAAATTAAGCATTCCCAGTCTCTGCCTCTCGTATTTTAGTTGACCGTGAGGGACAGCAGCCCATTGATTGGATCAGGCCGTAATACCAACTACTCAGGCAGCTGAGGAGGGAGAATTTCTTGAGCCCAGGAGTTTGAGGCTGTGGTGAGCTGTGATCGTGCCACTGCACTCCAGTCTGGGCTACAGAATGAGAATGGATAAACAAACTCAATAAATAAACAAACAAAAGGTGCACAAATGTTGGGAGCCAGCCATGGAGGCCCACTGAGCGTTAGGGATCAGGAAGGGCCGTTGACCCCGAGACCTCTAGGATGTGTTTGGGAGCTATTTGACCCCATTTCCTCCCCCTTTCTACTCAGCACTAAATAGATTAAGCTCCTGTGAGCTCAAAACATAAAAACGCTGAGATTGGGATGAACACAAGCTAACTTTAGAAGCTCATTGCTCCCATTCTTCCACAAACTGCAGTTTTGGCTTTCACACAACTTATAATTCAAACTCGTGTCACATCTAAGAGCCTCAGTATTGGTCACAGGCTTCTGGGTCATGATCTTAGGATTTATTGAAGGTGTAAATTGTAGAATATAGTTTTAGAAGACAGCCATTTTGCTGAAAGAATGCGGCTGGGTTACTTGCAGGTAGCCCACTGTGAACTTTGGACTGGGCCACATTCCAAACATTCTGGGATGGGCCACTTTCGTTTGTAAAGTAAATACTTAAGCTTCTATAGAATTGTTTAACTTGGCATAAATCAATCAGCTTAGGATGAAAAAGGTTTATAGAATATGTCAGTC
>NW_007247832.1:845409-902725 GCF_000164805.1 Carlito syrichta
ATCACAGGCATGCACTACCATGCCCGGCTGATTTTTTGATTTATGGTAAAGATGAGGTCTCGCTGCCCAGGCGGGTCTCAAACCTGTGGGCTCAGGCAATCCACTCACCTCAGCCTCCCAAAGGCGCGGGATTACAGGCTGAGCCACCGAGCCCGGCTAGGCTGTCAGTTTCATATACTGTTGGGAGCCGGCCACGGAGGCCCACTGAGCATTAGGCATCAGGAAGGTCCATTGACCCTGCGACCACTAGGATGCGTTCGGGAGCTATTGACCCCATTTCTTCCCCCTTTCTACTCAGCACTAACCAGATTAAGCTCCTGTGAGCTCAAAACATAAAAACTCTGAGACCAGGACGAACACAAGCTAACTTTAGAAGCTCATTGCTCTCATTCTTCCGCAAACTGCAGTTTTGGTTTTCACACAACTTATAATTCAAACTCGTGTCACATCTAAGAGCCTTAGTATTGGTCACAGGCTTCTGGGTCATGATCTTAGGATTTATTGAAGGTGTAAATTGTAGAATATAGTTTTAGAAGACAGCCGTTTTGTTGAAAGAATGTGGCCAGGTTACTTGCAGGTAGCCCACTGTGAACTTTGGACTGGGCCACATTCCAAACATTCTGGGATGGGCCACTTTGGTTTGTAAAGTAAATACTTAAGCTTCTATAGAATTGTTTAACTTGGCATAAATCAATCAGCTTAGGATGAAAAAGGTTTATAGAATATGTCAGTCACAGATTAGGTTATCCCTTGTTATGGGATTTTAAGATTATTATATGAAAAGGGTTCAAAGGCGATCATTGATTAAGTTTTCATGGATTAAGGTTTCTGGTGGGTGGGGGACGCCCCTCCCACATCTGACTTTGTGTATAAAAGACCCGTTGTAATTCCCGATAAAACACATATCGCTTCTGCACTAGACTGGAGTTCAGTCTCTTTCTTTCACTCTCTTCTTCCCCCCAATCGCCGACGCCGTCTCCACCTTTGGGGTACCCTGAACCCTGCTGGAGCTGGTCCCCGGCACACAAAGAAACCTTCTGGGTGATGGAAATGTGCTATATCTTCATATGGGTAGTGGGTACACTCAAGAGTACTATATGCTCAAGATTTGTTTTCTTTACTGCATGCAAATATACCTCATAACCAAGATAATTAAAGAGTAAAGAAAAATTGTCAGGCAAATGGGAGCCAAAAAAATAAAAAGACATTTAGGAATAAGAAAAAGTTGTGCATTTTTACAAACTGTATACAAACAAGATTTCTCATGGATGCATACCAGCAAAACTGAAAGAAAAAAAAACTCAAAGTAATAGAAATGGTATGGAAAAATAAACAGTAGTCACTGAGTTAGACATGGATAAAAGAAACCACTTGATGCTTGAATGAGTCTTCTTTAAGAGATTCTGAAAAGTACATTTCCTTCTCTACAGGTTCAGTAACACTACTTCTTTGTACAATGATTTTTATAGTTATATTAAAAGGGGACCCAAAAAACCCCAAATTATGGGGGTCAGACCCCTTTTCGTTTTTACTACAGGCTTCCCCCACTGGGTCAATGTTCTAGGAACCCATCGGCATTATTGGACACAGCTAGCGTTGTTGTGAAAGGCTGCATTCGGCTTCAGGGACTTTTTTTTTTGGATATTCTTTCAATACATTTGCCCATTTCATGATGGGTGACTTACGAGTGCACCTGCCCACACCATGCTGAGTGTTCAGCAGTTTTTGGCCAAAAATGGCATCACCCTCATACCCCGCCCTTTTGAACAGTGGAAAAAATCATCTCGATAGGCGTATTGCATCCAACAGAGAGTGCTTTGAAGGTGACTGAAGTTTAAACATGCAAGAATAAATACACCACTTTTTATAAATAAATTCCGGTTTGGGGGGTCCCTCCTCATAATCTTATGGATCTGTTTAGGCAACGTCAATGGTTAACATCAACTTAAAGATGGAGTGCCAAAAGCACGTTTAATCACAAAACTAAATATAAAGTTTACAAGCCCAGACTAATGAAAAATGGTTATAACTTACTGGAAACAGATGTAGGGGAAAATGTCCTCATTTCCTAATCTTTAAGGCTGGAGTCCATAGACACATCTAAGGTGAATAAGTCGAGAACTTGGGGTTGATGCCTACGATTTAAAGTCATCAAAGCACTATTTGAAGAAATAACACTGTAGGAACTATCAGAAACAGGAAGAGAGAGGGGATTGTGAGAGATGGTGTCAGGGCAGTTCCTCACCTTTCAGAACAGATTGTCCATAGACACTGTCTGGTCATCAATTTATGGATAATCTGCTCTGAAAGATAAAGCACAATCATCAATCACCACCAGAAGAGCTTTAAAAAAACAAAGAAAAAGAGAAGAAGGCTGTTAGCTGCCAGAAAGAGAGTCCAGGGATGGAATCGTAAGGACAAAGACATTTGCATTTTATTTTGTGTCTGCCCACCAGTGTGCTTTTTTTAACTTTATGGTCAAGAATCACTCTACAAAGAAAGGAAAGGGAGAAGTCGAGAAGGAGAGAGAGAAGGGAAACAGGAAGGGGAAAGGCAAGGCAGACCCTGCTTTTCCTGGCTGTGGTGCCCTGAGGTCGCAGAAGTAGGTCAGCAAAGCTGGGAACTAGAGTTTCTTAGAAATGAAATGAAATAACCATTTTTGTGGAAAGATCATCGTTCTTAGAAATTAGTCACCATCTCTGCACACAAAGTCTCTTCACCATCCATCCTACAGAGCTTTGCTGAGCCAACCGCACCCGGCTTAGATTAAACAGTGAGCCAAACGCCAGCTTCAGTGCCCGCTCCTGAGCTTACAGTGAGGGAGGGCTACACAGGAAGACACAGCCAGTGCGCAAACCAGAGCAGGCCTGGGAAGATGAAGAAAAGCCAGGGAGAGGGACCTGTGACCAGGACTTGTCATGAGGGAAGCAAGCAGATTGAAGAATGTTACCAGGGGAGGAGAGAGCCTGGTGGCTCAGCCACTTCTGGGTATCTGACCTCTGCTTCCTCTTGATAAATGAGAGATGATAGTTGTGATGACTCAGTGAAGGGCCAGATCGAAGCCAGCCACAGGAAGTGCTCTCAGGAGTCGAGACACGCACGTGAAATTACCCCAGGTGTATCATTACAGCCCAGAAAGAGTCCACGTGAGGCTGGCACAGCCCTAGAGGGTGTGTAAGGCACTCTGTCACCTTCTGTGCCTTGGGCCCTTGGCCAGCCCTGGTGCTTCCATGGCTGATCCTTTCCCAACGTCTCCATCATGTTTCCAGGCAGGACTACCCCGCCTCTTCCAGCCTTCCCTCCCACCGCTGCAGGCCAGGCTAGGCCAGGGGCTGGACTCTGTGGGCACCCAGGTCTTGGAGAGGGAGGAAGGGAAGGCACCGTGATGGAGCAGGTGCTGCAGAGAGAACTGGCCCCAGGTAGTGGCCCTGCAAGTGGGCCCAAGTCCAGCCGCTCTTTGCCTGAAAGCAAAGCTTGAGAGATGAGAGTTGGTTGAGGGAAAAGTTGGTTTTATTCAAGAGTTGGCAACCTGCAAAGAGGGTGGACTAAAGCTGCAAAGACCACCATGAATTTTCAGGCTGACTGAAAGGGTTTTGAAAGGGGAACTTGATGTGGGAAACACGTAGGAGCGGCACAGGGTACAGGTCGGGTTCTGGCGGCCTGTCTTCTGCTTCTTGGCTCATCTGGGGTGTGTACTGAGATTTGTGTTGCCTGGTTCCTTCACCAGAGACGCAGGCAGCCTCTTAATTCAAGACTCGTCTCTGTCCCAATTCTCTAAGTATCTTCCTGTACCTGGAGGGGATTTCCCCTTTCTGAGTGGCCATCTCTCCCGACACCATGTTGCTTCCCCTTCCAGCAAGTTCTATAGTCATTCTTCATGGTGACTCAGCAGAGGTTTGCCCATGTCCTATCAAGGGAGGCTTTTTTGTATAAAACTTTTCCCTATCATTGAAGTCTGGCTTTCAAGACTGCTTTTTCCTTGAGGTCTGAGCATCCCTCAGCAGAGACCCCAAACGCAAATAATATCTTTCTTCAAGGTGCCATGCACCCCTCCTCGCCACCCTCCTCCCCACCACTGGCAAATTCTACTGATGCAATATGTGAGGACCACGGGAAGACCGATGGAAGTCCAAGATCGAGGTGCCTGCAGGTTCGGTCCTGGTTCATTGGCAGCCATCAGAAAAAGACCACAGAACTCTCCGGGGTCCCTTTTATAAGGGCACTTATCCCATTAGGAGAGCTCCACCCCCAGGATCAAATCACTTCTCAATGGCCCCCTCTCTTAACTCCATCACACCGAGATTAGAGTCTCAACATGTGAACTGGGGGGACACCAACATTCACCCACAGTGCTCCTAGACCCGAGATGGCACGTGAGCCTGCTTAGGTAATGAACGGCCTGTGGATCACTTTCTTCTTTGTGCTGAATGTATGTGGAACCACTGCTGCTGTGTCAGTAGAATCTGAGGTCATTACCACCATCTGGAGAGACACAGCCAGAGGGAAGTGAGACCACCCAGAAAGAAGGGCTGACTTGGCCCGGTGTCAGCCCCAGAGGGAGGCTGCTTAGGCCAAACTGTTGGAGGGGACAGTTACCTTGGATGGGACACTTGCACAGCATTTAGACGAAGCCTGTAGTTCTCCAGGGAGGTCCCAGAATGAGAATGGGGTTGGAAGTGAGTTTCTGTGTGTAGACAGAGCCACATTCACTCTGCTCTGCTGTGTAAGCTCTGCCCCCACCTGAAGGTGTAGACAGAGTCACGCTCACTCTGCTCTGCTGTGTAGACAGAGCCACACTCACTCTGCTGTCTAAGCTCTGCCTCCACCTGAAGGTGGTGACTCCTCGAATGCATGGACCCGGGAGGAAGCAGGGCTTGGGGGATTGCACCAGATCGTGGACGGTGAGGCTTTTAGAAGCAGCACGCAGGCGGGTGGGCTATGCCGGAGACAGAGCCAGTTGGTGCCAGCTGGGGACAAAGCAGTCAGAGAGGGAATCCTTTACCCCTTCACTCCCAAGCTCGCTTCCTCTCTGCCCTCACAAGCCTCCCTTGACAGGACAAGGGCAAATCTCGGAGGGTGACCCCAGGCACACAATGTCAGCACTCACAGAGGATGCTGGGCCTGCAACCCCTCAGCAACGGGCTCCATGTCACAGTGTCCCAGGGGCTTCCACACCCTTCTGTATTTGGGGCCTCCTGAGGGGCGGTGAGGTAGGTATCCTTAGGTCAAGCAGGTGAAGAGATTCTGAGAGGTTGCGGTGGGCCCACATGTCCAGCATGTGGGAAACTCAGGACCCAAAGAGGGCTTGTGCTCGGGCCACCCTGGCTACTGGGTGCCCAGGACCCCGGATGCCTGAGCCATGGCTCGCACCAGGAAAAACCCAATACTCTCACCTCCCCCAGTGCCCACCCATCAACTGGGCCTGCTGCCTTTCCGTCTCCCTCATCCTCAGCATCAGATCAGACAGGGGTGGCTCAGAGCAGGAGGGCTCCCTCCCAAAGCCCCGCCCAGGCTCACGTTTTGGGAGCTGGCCCTGGAGGTTCTTGCCTGTGACAGTCTTTGTCTGGGACAGGCTGTCTTTTTCTCTCGATAGAGTCAACCATTAGGGTAGGAAGAGACATATACATGGTTGGGAATTTGGTCAATTCTGTGGACACGTCGGGGACAAGGATAACATTCCGATGCTTGGATGCCGCGTCCCTTCCATATGGCATGAACTCTACAGATAGTGACTGTATCAATGCAGTGCTGAGGGTTTGTTGCAGTGGTGAGGTTGGGTAGGTAATACAGGGAACTTCCCAAAGGAATTCTTTTTCAACTGTCAAAAATCACAAAATAAAACTACTGAAAGTAAAGGAAAGCAGCTTTGTCTGTGGAGAAACCAAGGTCAAGATTTTGCTGCTTTTGTCACAATGTAAACATTATAATTATTATGGAACACGAAGAATAAAAATACAGCCTTGGACACTTGACATAACTCAACTGACCCAACATTTAATTTGTACCATCCCAGGAAGAAACGCACCCCCACTGTGGGCTCCAACCCATTTCTTCCAGCAAGGAACCCAGGGACAAGACATCCTTGGCTTCGGAGACTGAAGACGGAGCTTGGAACCTGACCAGTGGCATTGGCTCTCCGGGTAGAAGCCACTGGTTTATTTGCTGCCTCCTGTCCTTAAACTGGTCACACACTAACCTCTGCGGTGGGAAAATGGCTCGTTGGGGATTAGGTGATTCCTCTCCCCAGAGCTTCCTGAGCACACCATCCGTCCTTAGACATTCCGCTTTGAATTTAATTCCTTTCTCTTTCCAGAGAGAAGCAAAGAGTGTGAGCACAAATGTGGTTTAAAACAAATTGTGCAATTAGGCAATGCCTGACTTCATGCAACATCTGCCTGGACCAGCTGATGAGCCGTCTGATTGAAGTGACCCGGAAGCACCCCTGTCATTTCTGTCATTTTTGTCAGCTGAAACTTGGCATCTGGGTTCCTTACTGCAAAGTCAGGAGGGAGAATCCCCAGGGAGCCCCACGTGGGCCGGGGCTCTCTCCAGCTCCCAGCTCTGCCACCCAGACCTGTTTGTCTGCAGACGCAGAGGAGTTCAGCCTCCGGGCTTGAGGTCACATAGACCCCGGGCTCGTTTTCTAGTTTGTAAATTTGCCTATTCCGCGTGCAAACCGTGCAGAACCCATGCGATGTGGTGCCTCTGCCCACTCCTCAGCGGGCCCCCTGCAACTGGGACGGAACCAGTCCCCATCTGTTTAGACAGCCCCATTCACTACTGTGAGCCCCAAGGTCACTGCCACGCCCAGGATCCTGCTGCCTCTCCTCCTGGCCTCAGCTGGGTCTGCTCACTCGTGTCTTTGATCTCCATGGATAGGGCCGGGGAGGCTTCGGATCACCCCAGCACGAGAGGGAACAAAGCCAGGCCCACTGGTCCGTATTAACCACGCACAGGACAATCGAGTCTTTTACTCGACTTCTCATGTAACTCCCACTGTCTTTATACTAAAAATGTCTCTGTCACTTTTGTCCCTTTCAAGTTGTATTACAAAGACTCCCTGCTTGTGTTGTCTGAAATCAACAAGTATGTTCCTCCAGAAGGTGGTTAGTGTCTGCTCTGAGCCCCTGGAAAAAGGTGAATGGGGAGGGAAAAACAGACCCGCCCAGTGCACTATGGACTACACCTCCACCGTGTTTCTGGAATCCAACCCTGCTTTGCTCATCCTCACTGCACCCTCCCAGGCTATGAGTCTTCCTGGATCACCCAAACCTCGCCCCAGCACCCTCTAGGCTGCTTCTGTGTGAGGTGCAGACATGCTGTGAGCTTTGGGAACGTGGAGATGAGGGTCTCCCTGGCCCGGCCTCGTCAGGGCTGCCCTCTGGGAGACTCCCTCTTTGCCGTCTTCCCTGGGAATTAACATCTGACTGCCTTCTGGTTCGAGGTCTCAACATGCTGATCCTTCCCTACAGAAGCTTTGCACAGACTATCCCCTCTGCCTGGAGCCTTCCAGCGCCCCCTCCTGCAGCCATATTGATGTCTCAGCTTCCCCCAGGCTCTTCATCTAGGATAAGTGCTCCTCTTCCTTGCTAGTCTCTCCATCGACGACGGGGCCTCCCACCTCCTCACAAGTCTGGTTACGGCAGAACTGACTCACGCAGTGAAGAGACGAGCAGCACGCAGTGAAGAGACGAGCAGCACTCCCTGAATTTGAGGAGAACACAAGTTTATTTATGCCAGTGGGCCCAGGAGATCAATGCCTAAGGTCTGGACCCCGTCCACTTGTGAGCTTTGCCTTTCGTCACGTTTATATTTCCGCATACGTGCAGTTTACATTCTGTTTACGTACAGCATAACTCCAATGATAGCAGGGCTTAAGCAAGCTGTTTGCAGAAGCGGATATTGTGAGAAAAATGATTAAGCAGGGACCCCCTTCCTCCTGACCGTTGTCATGGCCCTATGGACTTCTGCCAGACGGCTTGCCTGTTCTGTCTTTCCATCTAGGACAAGTGCTCCCACTTCCTCACCAGTCTCTCCATCTAAGATGGGTGCTCCCACCTTCACATGCTCCCCAACACTTGGTACGGAGCTTATCATACAGCAGGGGCCCAGTAAAATATTTGTTGAGTGAGTAGATTTTGTCTGACACTGTTTTTGTAACCAATTTAGAGCTCGGCCCCCACCAGCTTGGCTGAGACCCTGATTCTTAGTCAAATTTTGGTCCACCCCCTCCCCAGAGAGGTAAGACCTGTCCCTTGTTTTTCTGGGTTCCTGGCGATCGCCATATTCCAGAGGCCTTAGGTAACAAGCACGAAGTCCTCTCTATCCACCCCCCTCATTTTTAGAGATGAAGTCTTGCTCTGGTGCCCAGGCTGGAGTGCTGTGATACAACCACTGCTCACTGCAGTCTTGAACTCCCGGGCCTGAGTAGCTGGTACTACAGGCACAGGCCACCACGCCCAGCTAATTTTGTTTATTTTTTTATTTTTTTGTAGTGATGAGGTCTCACTCTGTTGCCCAGGTGGGTCTTGAACTTCTGACCTCAAACGATCCTCCTGCCAAATTCCTCCAGTCTCCCAAATTGCTGGGATTACAGGCATGAGCCACCACACCTGACCATCTTCTTAAGTTTTAATCCAGACTGTCCCCTCTGCCTGGAGCCTTCCAGCCCCTATCTTGCAGCCATACTGATGTCTCCACTTCCCCCAAGCTCTCCATCTAGGATAAGTGCTCCCTCTTCCTTGCTAGTCTCTTCATCGACGATGGGCGCTCCCACCTCCTCACGAGTCTTGTTACGGCAGAACTGACTCCTGCAGTTGAGAGACAAGCAGCACTCCCCAAATGTGAGGAGGACACAAGTTTATTCTTGTGAACTTTATCACCAAATTGACTAACTCTCCCATCACTCCCTCAGACACTGGCCAGCGAGGCGAACTGGCTCAAACGGGAGGCGGGCTTTAACGTTGGACTCTAAAGACAGGAGCTATGTGGCTTGGTTGGGTCGGGGCAGAAAGCAAAGCTGAGAGAGAGAGGGAGCCAGCCCTAGGCAGCAAACCGGCAGCCTAACCCCAGTGCAGGCTGGGACCAGAGGAGGGGGCACTGGTGTGCAGGGTCTGTGAGGCTGCACCGGGACAGTGTGGGCCTTCCCATAGGAGCCCAAGGGATGGAGAGAGAGAGAGGGACGGAGCATTCCAATAGATGGGAAAGTGCCTGGTGGCCAAACAGCCACCTGGAGAGTGGGAGGGCCTGGAGTCTATTAGAAATAAGTGAGGCTGGGCACAGTGGCTCATATCTGCAATCCCAGCATTTTGGGAGGCTGAGGCAGGAGGATTGCTTGAGCCCAGGAGTTCGAGGTCAGCCTGGGAGACATAACAAGACCTCATCTCTACAAAATAATTTAAAAAAAAAAACTAGCCAGGTATGGTGATGTGTGCCTGTAGTCTCAGCTACTCAGGAGGCTGAGGTGGGAGGATCACTGAAGCCCAGGAGGTTGAGGCTGCAATGAGCCAGGATCATGCCACTGCACTCCAGTCTGGGTGGCAGGGTGAGATTCCGACTCAAAAAATAAGTATGTGGCTGAAACGCTCCCTCAGAGCAGTGGTTTCAACCTTAGTTGCAAAGTGGACTCACCTGGGAGCTTTAAAAAGCTCGATGCTTGGCTGAGCCCACGGGTTTGAGACCTGCCTGGGCAACTTGGTGAGACCTCATCTCTAAAATAAATCAAAGCTGTAGTTCCAGCTACTTGGAAGGCTGAGGTGGAAGGATCGCCGGAGGCCAGCAGGTCGAGGCTGCGGTGGCCGGGAGCAGCCACTGCACTCCAGTCTGGGCGAAAAAGTGAGACTCCAACTCCAAAAATAAAAAATAAAAAAAAAAAGCTCAATGCTTGGATCCCAGCCCTAGAAATTTGAATGCAATTGGCCTGGGTATTTTTTAAAGCTCCCCTGGTGATTCAAATGTGCAGCCAAGGTTGGGAGTCACTGGCTTAGAGGACAAAGGTCATTAAGCATGGCATAGACTTTGGGAGAGCGTGGAGGAGAAAGGAAAAGATGGACGGTGGCTGTGCTGGGAAGCCGTACCCACATCAGCCCAGGACAGCTAGTCATGCGACCCCACAAAACCTCTTAACGTCATGTGTTTTTTTGGCGTTTACTCTCTTTGTGACCCCATGTGTGATTCCATTTTTGAAGTTCACAGTCATGCCTTATTCATGACATTACTTTTTGACAACACATACATTTGTGAGCAGCCATTTTCAACGATGAAGTCCACGAGGAGCAAAATTCAGACAAATGTTTCTGACGAGCACCTTGAGAACTCCCCAAGAACTGCAAGCACTTCCATGGAACCAGACACAGAAAGATTTGTTTACAAAAACAAGGTCAAATATCCCACTAGTTTTTCATCGTTCTCATTTTTCTAAACTTTATAATAAAAATGTAAAATGGAGAAGTCCCACTATGTATATGCACTAACTATGATGTGTAATTTATGTGCGGCCCAAGACAATTCCCCTTTACTTGATGCGGCCCAGGGAAGCCAACAGGTTGGACACCCCTGCCCTAAGTGATGCAGTCTAGGGGTTCTGAAAACACGAGTCAGATTTTATAAACAAAATCCCATTCTGTTAGAGTCACACTCTCAGCGGGGCTTCCGGAACATTAGATCAGGCCTGCTGGGGATGTGGGTGTATGGTGTGTGATCCAGTGGCACATGAAAGATGCAAGGAATTGCACAGAAGTTAGATTAGAAAACATAGTTTATTTAAAAGTAAATTAGAGAGAGAGAGAGAGAGGTGTTGGGAGCCAGCCATGGAGGCCCACTGAGCATTAGGGATCAGGGAGGGCCGTTGACCCCGAGACCACTAGGATGCCTTTGGGAGCTGTTGACCCTATTACCTCTCCCCTTTCTTGGCACTACAACCTCCTGTTAGCTCAAGCATAAAAACTCTGAGACCGGGATGAACACAAGCTAACATTAGAAACTCATTGTTCCCACTTCCCTTTGACTGCGGTTTTGGCTTCCGTTCAGGTCCTGGTTCAAGCCAGGACCACATCAAAGAGCCCTAGTGCTGAGAGCCCAGCATGACCTTTGGACTGGGCCACATTATGCAAGAACTGGTTTTAGTCATTTTGTTTAAGTTCCATTGTGTGTGTTAGGATTAAGTTTAGGAATAGATTGTTTATCATTAGGAAAGTTAGTCATAGGTAAAGTGTATGGAATAAAATAAAATATAGATTACATTGATAGAATGGTATAATATTTTTAGAAGTTGTACTAGCACTTCTGAGGGACATTAGCCAAGCATAAGGAACAGAAAGACACTTTTGAGTTTGTTCTTCCTCATGCTTGAAGAAGTATCTGGTGGGCGGGGGACGCCCCCATGCACCTGGCTTTGTGTTCACATAGGAGACATATGAGTCTGACTGTGCAAAATTAGGGGATAAAAACCCTCTGTATTTCTCAATAAAGGGGCTTCTGCACTAGACAGAGTCCAGTCTCTTTCTTTCTCCCCGCTTTTTTCTTTCCTTCCTCATATCTATCCCTCCTAACAGAATCGCCGACGCTGCCACATCTTTCCCGGGACCCTCAAATCCTGCAGGGGCTGGCCCCCAGCAGAGAGAAGAGTCACCTCCCCAAGGAAGGGGATGGGGCCAAAGCCAGGAAACATGGCTTGGCCATAGCTCAAAGAGCACATGGCCACACCATGGCTTAGCAAGGCAATGGCAGTGGCAGTGGCAATGGCCGACTGGTTGCTTGTGGTTGAGTCCTTTTAACCATTTCCCTTGAATGGGGGAGAGTCATTAAGGCGATTGGGTGGTAGTCATCACAAAGGGGCAGGTGACCTCACTTACTGATGTCAGGTGATGGACAGCAGACAGATGGGTGGGTTAGTCACATGATTGCTGCTGTGTGGGAGAGGGTTCCTGTCTGTGTCAGGTAGGTCTCCAAAGGTTGATTAGGTTAACTTGGGGATTTGGGCCCAGAGGGGTTTTTCCTGCAAGAGACCTGTCAGACATTTTCAATTCACAAGTTCCTTGACTGAAAGGTAGTGTTTTTATCATTTCTATGGCTTCGGTCAGCCAAAGAGTGATCTTTGATGTCCATCTTGGACAAGGAACCTGAAAGTTTCCTAGAGATTATTATGCTAAACCATGTCTTGAAAAGTTGGGCTAGCCGGGCTCAGTGGCTCAGCCTGTAGTCCCGCACTTTTGGGAGGCTGAGGTGAGTGGATTGCCTGAGCCCGCGGGTTCGAGACCCGCCTGGGCAGGCAAGACCTCATCTCGACAATAAATCAAAAAAATTAGCCGGGTGTGATAGCACGCACCTGTAGTTCCTGCTACTTGGAAAGCTGAGGTGGAAGGATCGCCGGAGCCCAGCAGGTCGAGGCTGCGGTGGCCAGGAGCGGCCACTACACTCCAGTCTGGGCGACAGAGTGAGATTCCAACTCAAAAAAAAAAAAAGTTGGGCTATTGGGCTGTCCTTGTCTTGCATCTGATGGAGATTTGCCGAGGGCATGGGGTAGGCTGCTGCTTGGTCTGCAGTAAAATGTAATTTTAAAGTGTCTGAACACCACCTAAAATCCGCCTATTGGAAATGTATCTTATCTATGTCTAACCTGTGCTGGATTCAAAGCCTGTCAAGGGTAAGGTCTAAGCAAAAATGGCTATGCTGAGGCAAAAAGACTAAGCTAAACTAAATTTATTCTAGATTTCTATAGGTACCTCTTTTCACATTCAAATGCTCCTTAGACTGTTTCTCAGCCTTTTGGCTAAGATCAAGTACAAATACCCCTCAGATACCTTAAAGCAGCCCTGGGGTGGAAAAAAAAAACTGAACAGTCCCCTAATTTTCTTATTAAGTATGATAAGATTTGCATCCGTCAGTCATTCTTTTCTCATGACACACAGTTGAAACGGAGGGACAGTTTAGGATTGCAGAATCAGACTTCAGCAGAGCACTCATCATTCTTAAACTCATGTGTAAAATCAGTTTGTTTAAATGCCAACTCTCTGCCTGCCACTTCTAAAGATTTGAAGGCAGTAAATCTGAATGGGGAGCCTGGACCAACAGACGCCCCAGGTAACAGTGACAAAGGTGATCTGTGGCCCCATATTAAGAGATGCTGATTTAAGGACTGGGGATGAAAACTTGATGTCTTTGGTTTTCTTAAGAGCACTCTAATCCACCCTATCAGCATCCGGCATACAGATGTATTTACAATTTAATGGAAGCTGGAGTGAAGAAAATCGATTTCTGGGGTTGTAACCTAAGAGTGTATCTAAAGACCACTAGGTCTGTCCCCACACCCTATAACACTGACACAAGCGCCCGCATGCATTGCTCAGGCCTGACAGGAAGCATTTTGCACTCCATAGCTCAAGGCAGCCTTGGATCTAAAGCCCCCTCAGAAACACTGGAAGCCCTGAGAGCCTTGCATCTGTGAAGGGTGGGCTTGGGGTGACCGGCTTTCACCTGGGTCCCTCGCCGCCCGAGAGAGACACTGCATAATTCGGGGTGCCCATGAATACTCCCTCAACACAACCAAATTTGGCAAGACTAAAATGGCAGGGACATGTTCAAACCCCCCTATTCAGACCCACAGTGAAACAAACGCAGTCCAAGATCTGCTTCAGGGAAGGTCTCACTCCTGGGTGTTGCCCATTTTCAGTTCGAGGTCAGCTCTCTGCAAGGGCTGTTTTCATCAGGGCAGTTTAATTCTTTAGAGTTGGAAGAGGCCAGGAGTGGTAGCTCAAGTCTGTAATCCCAGCACTTTGGGAGGCCGAGGCGAGAGGATTTCCTAAGCCCAGGGGTTCGAGACCAGCCAGGCAACTTGGTGAGACCTCATCTCTACAATAAATAAAAAAACTAACCAGGTTTGGTGACTCACACCTGTGATTTCAGCTACTTGGAAGGCTGAGGCGACAGTGTGAGACTGTAACTCACACATAAAGAGTCGGAAGCGCACACATACGATGCATGGTCCTGAGCACAAGTATGTTGGATGAAAGGAGGTACCCACAGAAACCTAGAATAAACTTAGTTTAGCGTAGTCTCTTTGCCTCAGCACAACCATTTTTGCTGAGACTTTACCTGGACATGCTTTGAATCTAGCACAGGTTAGACATAGATGGATAAATTTTCAATAGGCAGATTTTAGAAAGCGTTCAGACATTCTACTTCAGGCCAAGCAGCAGCCTACCCGCCCCCCCACCTGAGCACAAATCGCCATCAGATTCAAGACAAGGACAGAACCATAGAAATGATAATAGACCATCTTTTGGTCAAGGAGTTTGTGCATTGCAAATGTCTGACAAAGTCTCTTGCAGGAAAGTCCCCTCCCCTTGTCTCCTCCCATCTAGCCTACCACCTGAGGGCATGAGATGCTAAAGTCTGTCGACCTCAAGATCTAAGATTCATGTGACTACAATCAATGTCAAAGACCAGCAACCTTGGACACTCCTCCGGGCCAAAATCCTCTTACCCCAAAGACCAAAATCCTCTTATCCCCAAGGCCCTTAAATACAGCCACTTCTTGGCCTGTTTCCAATCTGTGAAAAGTGAACAATAAACTTTACTTCTTTCTACTTTCTTCCTTGTTGCAGTCTTGCATTATTCCCGTGGCCTCAGCACGAGCACTGATCCACCTCTCTTCGGTGGGCCCTTTCATTGGACTAACGGGGTTCAGTGGGTGGGCGAGAGGGGCCAGCCCCAGTGAATCCTGGGAAGTGAGTTCGCTTGACACCTCACTCTTCCCTCCGGGAAAAGACCTGCAACTGTCTGACCCTGCCCCGTCGGGGTTAGGGAGATGACACTGACCAAGCGCCCAGGCTTGAAGTCACAGAAGAACCGCCAACAATCTTCCAGATGACAGCACCGCTTTCTCTTCTCACCAGCATTAAATGAGTTCCAGTTTCTCCACATCTTCACCAGCTCTTGCGACTCTGCACTGGAGGGCTGGAGCCTCCTGGCATCCTGCAACCAACCATTTCAAAAGGCTTTTCCGCCATTGGCTGCCAACAATGGAGATCAGAACATGAGCAGTGCCATGCAGAAGACCTTTGCTGGTAAAACTCTTGTGGAAAGATCAAGAGATCGTGATGCAACAGTCTCTTTATGAGCAAATCATGGCTCTCAAGAGGCAAGAAAGTGATGGGGCAGGATTAGGAAGAGACTCAAGGGTTAAGTGGAGACTCTGGGTATTGGCCAAGGTCCCACAAGAGATCAGACAGAGCTCATGCACTCCCAAGAGACACCTGCCAGCTTTGAGATTCATAATGAGAAGTGTTGAGACGGCTGATGGCAATCAAGGAGGATGTCCTTGGTATAATGAAATCTAACATGCAGTGGTGATTCCAAGGTATCACAAACTCACATTGATCAGATAACTAACATGGCCACAGTCATAAAGAAAGTCACTGAAACTGGTGACCTCAGGGTTGCATGAGATAGGGAAAAGATTTTCAACTTACACAGGAAATCAGAGATTTGAGAGAAAGTCTTCAAATGATGGAAAATCACTATCTCAACCAGCTTAGACTATGTACGTTGCACTGGCAAGGGACATTTCTGAAGACAGTTTCTGAGAGCATATAAGGGATGGACAGGATTTATTATTATTTTTTGAGTCGGAGTCTCACTCTGTCATCCAGACTGGAGTGCAGTGGCCGCTCCCGGCCACCGCAGCCTCGACTTGCTGGGCTCCGGCGATCCTTCCACCTCAGCCTTCCAAGTAGCCAGAATTACAGGCATGCACTACCACGCCCGGCTGATTTTTTGATTTATTGTAGAGATGAGGTCTCGCTGCCCAGGTGGGTCTCGAACCCGCGGTCTCAGACAATCCACTCACCTCAGCCTCCCAAAGGCACGGGATTACAGGCTGAGCCACCGAGCCCGGCTAGGATTTATTCTTATTAAAATACAGGCACGGTGGCTCAAGCCTATAATCCCAGCACTTTAGGTTGAGGTGAAGGGATTGGCTGAGCCCACCGGTTCCAGAACAGCCTGGGCAACTTGGCAAGACCTCATCTCTACAATAAATCAAAAAAATTAGCTGGACATGGTAGTGTATGCCTGTATTTCCGGTTACTTGGAAGGCTGAGGTGTTAGGATTGCCTAAGCCCAGCAGGTCGACACTGGGGTGGCCATGAGTGTGCCACTGCACTCTAGCCTGGGCAATGGAGTAAGATTCCAACTAAAATATATATATATATATATATATATATATATATATAATTTTTAAATAATTCAATATGTGAATAGGTGGAATGTCATAATGACATCATAGGATAACTTCTTTGGAGGTTAGTCTGTTCATGTTCTTTGCCCATTTTTAAAGTGGAGTGTAATTTTAGATGAAAATTCAACTGTTCATTCATTAATTATGAGGCAGCACAGAGGGTCTTTGGGAGTTGTGTTACAGAAGTTTCCAGAGCTTCTAGACACAAGTCCCTTATCAGGTAGGTGATTTGCAAATATTTTCTCTGAGTCGGGAGTTTGTCTTTTCACTTTCTTGAGGATATAGTTTCAAGTGGAAATGTTTTTATCTTTGATGAAGTGAAATTTATCTCCTTTTTGTTGCTTGTGCTTTAGGTGTTTTATTGAAGAAGTAATTGTCTGACATAGGATGATGAAGATTTACTCTTGCATTTTCTTCTATGGCTTTCATGGTTTTAGCTCTCACCACCAACTCTATGAGCTACGTTGAGTTCATTTTGTATCTGGTGTGAGATAAGGGTCCAAGTTCATCCTTTTTGCACACAGATATCCAGTTGTTCCAACCGCATTTATTGAAAAGACTTTTTGCTCCTCATTGAAGTGTCATGGCCTCTTTTTCAAAAATAAATTTTCCAATCGATAGGTCTATCCTATGCCTACATTGTCTTGGTTACTGTATGTCACTTTATAGTCAGTTTGAAATCAGCAAGTTTAACTCCTCAAACTTTGCTTTTTTATCAAGATTGTTCTGACTACTTGGAGTCCCCTATGGATTTTAGGATCAGCTTCTCAATTTCTGCAAGAAAATTCAGCTGGAATTTGGAATCTGTGATCACTTTGAAAGAATACTGCCATTTTAGCAGTATTAAGTTTCAGCATCTCAGCTCTGACATATTCATTGAACATATCTATTCATCATCTGTCAACCAGCTACCTCAAGGAAGGCCACAGGCCTCCAATGCACAATTTTCATTTTGTCTAAATTTAAGTGGCAGCACTAGAAAGCAGCAAAGGCATCAATGGCTAACCTAAGAAAGCAATGTCGCCTCAGTATCCTTAAGCTGTTTAGGAAGATTCTTTGAAAATCTTCAGACTTATAAGCATTCTTCTCACTTTGGGAGTTTCGTTGGTTTGCTGGCTTTAGTTCCCACCTGTGCCTGGCACTGTGCTACTTGCTAGAGAAAGGTCATTGGCAATGGACACACCTTGGCTGTCCTCAGTGGTTGAAAACTGAGAACCATGGACACCCTGCTAGGACAGTGTTGAAGGTCGAAGTATGGCTGTCTGTTGTAATTGTTTTCTTTTCGTGTGTGTGTGTTTGAGATAGGGTCGCCCTATCACAAATGTCTATCATTCGCAGGCTCAGATCACTTGAGCAAAATATCATCTTCTTGTTATTTCATCTCAAGAGTTCTTTTTCTTTTTAAGAGAGAAGGCCTTACTATGTTGTCCAGGCTGGTCTCAAACTCCTGAGCCTTTCTCCATGTTGCCCAGGCTGAAGTGCAATGACACAATCACAACTCACAGCCGTCGAACTGGGCTCAAGTGATCCTCCTGCCTCAACCTCCCAAAAGTCGTGTGCCACAATGCACAATGCCCAGCTAATTTTTCTTTTCTTTTCTTTTCTTTTTTTTTTTTGTAGAGATGGAGTCTCACTGTTGCCCAGGCTGTTCTTGAACTCCTGGTCTCAAGTAATCCTCTTGCCACAGTCTCCCAAAGTGCTGGGATTGAGAGCATGAGTCACTACACCCAGCTGTATTAATTTTTTCTCCAGACATGGTGGTGCTTGTTACTAGTCTGTGACAAGTCAATGTTTGTGGTTCCAGGCCGAAGATTGCTTTCCTGGAAAACTCATCGGCCTTGGACAAAATGGAAAACTTAACTGGGATGAGGTAGAAAACAACAGAGGTTAAGAGCATGCATTCATTCCTAACTGCGCTGGGAGCACGAGGGAGGTAGTTTTAACTGGCATATAGCAAAGTCAGAAATCAACTGCTCTTTCCTGTACCTTAGTGAAACAAGACTCTGAGATACAGAAGGTGACATCTGGCTTAATTTACAGAAGCCACAGTTACTAACACCATCGGGAGGTGTTGATTTGTGCCTTGGACTTGCCAATGTCATCTCACACGATCAAAAACCCCTCCTCCCTTGAATGCCTCCTTCCTGAAAGCAAACCACGTTGGAATTCTCAGAACAGGAGACTCGTGCCTGCACTTTGCCCTGGGAACCCATGTGTCCTTCTATCTGTTAACCTTGGGGTGATGCTTCCTGCCAGAGACAGGCCTTCCCCCTGTGATCCACTGGGAGAACCAGGCAAGGAGGCCAAGATGGTGAATTACTACAGTGCTGTAGGCATGAGCACAAGGGTGGGACTCTTCGGAGGACACTGGACGGTGAGGGAGAAAGCAGGGAGGGAAGGGAGGCACGTGGCAACACACTAAGTACCAGGTCGACTCTCGGAGGTGAGAGGGCCACTAGAAGCCCAAACTTCACCTGCATGCAACTTACTTATGTAGTAAATCCTCACTTGTACCCTGCAACTCAAATACAATAAAATCAAACAAAATAAATGAAATAGATTTAAAAAATAAATTTGTGGCTTTCCGTTTCTTTGTTCATTCTCTAAATAGTGTTCTTAGATAAGTAAAATTTCTTAATTTTAACAAAGTTCAAATAATTATCCAAAATTTTTTATTGTTAATGCTTTTTGAGTTCCGTTTAACTTATCTCTGTACTTTCCACTTTGATTCATTAAAATCTTGTTCTGTATGAATTTCTAAAAGTTTCACTGTTTTAGCCTTTGCATTTAGGTTTATGATCCTATGATCCATTACTTTTTTTTTTTTTTGGTACTGCAGAAGTAAGGCTCGTTTTCCCTGTACAAACATCTAGTTGCTCAGTAAAATTATCCAAGCAATAAAATAAATAAATGAAGTGCTGTAGGCCAGATCTACAGGCTTTGGGTGGCAGAGAGCAGAGACCCTTGGGGCCAGGGTCTGAGCTTCTTTGGTAAAGCTTTTCGGTTCTGCTCTGGGGTCTCAGCCTGAGCTGAATATATTTGGGATCCAGCCACAAACACTCTCGGGAATTTTTCAATGTTCTAAGCCATCACAATGACCAGACATGTTGCCAACAGCGCGACCTGTATGACACAGGATGGTTACTTCTTTTGCTCTCTGAAAGTAGCAGCTAGGAGGGAAGGGCAGACCCGGTAGTGGAGGTTTGAGGGTCAGAAGTCTGGTGTCCCTACGTCACTTCAATTCTCCCTGCTGCAGCTCGACCTCAGTTTCCAAGGAGGGAATACCGGCCTGTTGCGGAATGGCTGACCCTCTGAAATTGGTGGGTGGAGGGCAGGCAGCCATCTGGACAGGGGCGGGAGGTAGAATTTTTGTAGAAGGGAACAGCTCTGAAATCCTACCAAAGTGGCTGTTTCAATCATAAATATGAGAAAGCTGAACCTTCATGAATCAAGTTCGATTTCAATTTCCACCTTGGTTTTCATAAAACCAATAATTATTTAGAAAGGACTGGATTGTGCAATAAATAGTGAGCGAATTCAGGCACTGGATGCCATACCAGTCACTGGATGACCATGGGGACAAGGGGAGCAGTCACAGCCCTCACGGGTTGACCAATGTCAAAGAGACACTGAAAATGGAAGAAATAAGGAATGGTAGTTTAGGTCACAATCCAAGAACAGAACAGAGGCAGAGGTCAGAGGTCAGAGCACTGCAGTCAGGGTGGTGGGGCCGGAAGGGGAAGAACTCATTTACTGAGATGCTCGGATGGGAGATTTATGTAGGGTGTGTCACCAAATCCCTATGGGAGATGACATACTTATATGCTCAGAATATGACCTGTGGAGCTGGGGTTCTCAGAGGCCAGGGTAACTGCCCAGGGCCACTCAGGGCATAACTGGCACAACCCCACTCAATTCAGGGAACCAGAGCCCTCCCAGTGCTGTGTGAGGAGAAGCCTTCTCTGTGTCCTTCTTCAACGCAGGAGCAATTGCATGAAGGCGGGCTGCACACTGAGGTCCCAACGGGGCACGAGGGAACAAGACCTTGTCCCAAGGTCACAGGCCCAGGGAGGACTGACCCTGACCCTTCCATCCCAACAGAGTATGCTTCTAGCCAAGCAACTCTGGGTGGCCTCCCTGCCAGACGGTGGCTCTCAGGCCCCCCGCTGCCTCTGTCCCACTCTGAGCCGCTGCTGTCTTTAAAATCCTCCTTTCAGCCGGGCTCGGTGGCTCAGCCTGTAATCCCGCGCCTTTGGGAGGCTGAGGTGAGTGGATTGCCTGAGCCCGTGGGTTCGAGACCCGCCTGGGCAACGAGATCTCATCTCTACAATAAATCAAAAAATCAGCCAGGCGTGGTAGCGCATGCCTGTAATTCCGGCTACTCGGAAGGCTGAGGCGGAAGGATCGCCGGAGACCAGCAGGTCGAGGCTGCGGTGGCCGGGAGCGGCCACTGCCCTCCAGTCTGGGTGACAGAGTGAGACTCCAACTCAAAAAAAAAATCCTCCTTTCTATGCCCTTTTCCCTGACAGGTGAAGAATTGCCCCCATGGTAGCCCTGAATAACATTCATTATCCGTTATCTGTGATGAAAGACCCAATTTACTACCTGGGGACTCCGTCCTCTGAAACCACGCCAAGGCGACATTTTTAATTCCAAGAGGGAACGGCTGCTGGTTTACACCTGAGGACATGGGATGATAAATGAAGAATGGAATGGGTCCCCTCTCTCCGTTCAGGGGGAGGGGAAGGGCACTGCTGGAGACTGTCAAAGCCATTCTGCAGCATTGGGCCCTGGCTCAGGGCCCAAGGAAGAAGCAGCTTTTGAAAGGAGTGGAGGCTGTCATGTCAGAGCCTGGGAGCTTCTTCAGTACCTTGAATGTGGTCACCAGATACACACCATGGCTTGACAGGACAATAAAGGCTATTTAACTTTATGTGCAAAGTTCATTAGCTGGCCTATGCAGAAGAAAGTCACACCCCTGAGAGGTCTCCAGCAGGCACATGTTGAACGTTATGCATTTGAGCAGTTTCCTCTGGTCCATCACTAGCATGGCACAAGCCTCGCTGTGATCCAGGAGGCCTGTGACAGCCTCAAGAGCCCCCTCATCAGGACAGAGAGAAGATGCCCACTGTGGATCCCACAGTGCCATGGAGGAAGCCCTGGCTGCAGTCACCTGCGGGAGCTGATTTGAACACTGGGTCCCACTTCTAAGGGGTGGGTCTTTGCCGAGGGTTTCCTCTCTCCTGCCTGGGATGCACCCACATGAAAATAAATGATTAACACCAGTCTCATTCATCCCAGAGCCCAGGGGCACGTGACTGGTGCTTGGTAGAGCAGCCTGCACATTCAAGTGTACTCCAGGGTACGGGGGTGCTCAGCAGGGCACTACAGAGGTTAGTCCCTAAAGTTGCACTGCTCTCTTGCCTGGGGATAAATCCAGCCGCCAAGAAAGCCTCATCTAGGGGGACCCAGACCTGGGGAGGCCTCTACCCTGCCTGTTCTCTTCAGCCTGATCTTCCATCTCAAAATATCACTGTCATCTGCCAGTTTTCCAGGCTTGCTCTGACAATGCAGAAACAGATTTGAACTTCACACACTGTGCTCTTGCATGTGCCAGTTTCAGAAACAGTGCAGGCGGGGAAGAGCAGGTGGAAAGAGACCCGGTTATTCTTTCAAAATCTGTGTTTAGGGATGGGTGTGGTGGTGCGCACCTGTAGTTCCAGTTACTCAGGAAGCCGAGGTAGAAGGATTGCCTGAGCCCAGAAGTTCAAGGCTGCGGGGAACTGTGATTGTGCCACTGCACTCTAGCCCAGGCAAGAGAGTGAGGACCCCAACTCAAGAAAGGGGGGGAAGAAATCTGGGTCTTTCTCTTCATACAACATTAACAAGCTTAGCTCCTCAGAACCCACTCAACCCCTCAGGAAAATTTTTCAGTTCCAAGTTGCTCTGCTCTGAATATCTGACCCTTCTCCCCCAACCCAAAATTCATATGTTGGGATCATGATTCCCCCAATGTGATGATATTAGGAAGTGGAGCCTTTCGGAAGTGACTAGGCCAAAAGGGTGAAGTCCTTGTGAATCACGGGGTCAGGGTCTTTATAAAAGAGACCCAAGTGAACTCCCTTGTCCTTTCTGCCATGTGAAAACACAGTGAGAAGGCGGCTGTCTGTGAACCAGGAAGTGAGTCCTCACCAGACACAGAATCCGCCTGCCACATGATCTTGGACTTCACAGGCTCCAGAACTGTGAGTGATCCGTTTCTCTTGCTTAAGCCACCTGATCTACTTTGTTATAGCAGCCTGAACATACGAAAACACAGATGGCTCTAACTCTCCCACAGAAGACAGTGGAGGAAGACAGGGACCCGTGCCCAGTCCACTTGCTTCTTTTCTCCAGCTGGTCAAGAGCATCCAGCAGAGGCCTCTTCTGCCCCAGAAGCCCTGTGGGTGTGGCAGGCCGGGGATGACTGCCCCTTCTTTGCCTCAAGGGAAAACAGGAACATGGCAGTGATGCAGTGACATCTTTAGGAGTGAATGTTCAGAGGGGCGTATGTCCCAAACACCACTCCATCCTTACCTATGTGTGAAATATCCCCACACTTCCATGGCAATGCGAGCATATCTGCATTTATTTTCACATAGGGTCACGGGGTCTCTCAGCCTTGAGATGTGGGCACCCTCAGAAGCAGGAAACTTGACTAGACAGGCAAACAAATGTGTTAATATGTAGAAGTTAAGCCAGTGCAGAATCTGTGAGCTACTTAGACATGCTGTGACCTAATGATTTTTAAAGCTTTTATCAGAGTTGGCAAATTTCCACAAATACCAGGCTCGGGCAATTCGGCTTCATATTCAGAATTACATGTCTGTGATGAATACCGTGGACTTGTTAGTATTGGTGCCCTGGGCCTGTTGTGGTCTGAAGGGTACTTGGGCTCACAGTTACCTCCTGGCTTGTTCTGAATCTGTGGGTTACAGCTGTCTGTTGTTGTCGTAGCTATGATTGTTAGAAGGATGGGGTCTCACAGTCTGGAACCAAACAAGAAGCCTCGTCCTGCAGGCTTCATTCTCTGCATCTGTCACCATCTTCTACCGAGGATCGGTTGTCACGCCGCTTCCTGTGGGTGGTGGGCCACAAAACCCACTGGCATGCTGCCATGTGGTTTTTCCCAAAGTCAGTGCAGGGACACAGATGACACTGCCACCAGACAGTTAACAGCTTTACAGTGTCTGTCCTTCTCGGAGCACAGGCATATCACACCAAGAGCATGGTGGTGAATGTACATCCTAGTGGAGGACTGGAAAAATAATTATGTGGTGTGACTGTAGCATCAGCTGCAAATGCAAACACCACCCTATGCACATTCTCATTCTACTTTTTGTGGGGTTTTTTGTTTTGGTTTTGTTTTAATTTTTTGAGTCAGGTTCTCACTGCACTCCCAGGTTGGATTGTAGTGATATGCAGCCTCAACCTCCTGGGCTCAGGCGATCCTTATGCCTTGGTCTCCTGAGTAGCTGGGACTACAGAGATGCACCACCATGCCTGGCTAATTTTTTTGATTTTTTGTAGAGATGAGATCTCACTATGTTGCCCAGGCTGGTTTTGAACTTCCTGGGATCAAGCAATCCTCCCGCCTCTGCCTCCCAAAAAGTTGAAATTACAAGTGTACACTCAGCCAGCACCCTGTTTTTCAAATATTGAAAATATAAGTATAAAAGTGTGGAAGTGCCCATAGCTGGGAAGGCTGAGGGGTTCCATCTCCGGTTCAGCTCTGAGATTTTGTGGTGGCTGCCTGGAACTCCCACTGAGAGCAGTTATCAGGCAGAGTCCAGGCATGCCAGGCAAGAGCTCAGGATTGATCAGTGATGTCTGCCATGGGAGCGAGAGTAGAATGGCGGGACTGATGTGTAGTGTACTTTGCCAACTTGGTGTGTAGTGCAGATTCAATTATGTGCCCCTTGACATCCCCCTCCATTCCCTTTATGCAAATACTCCAAAGACTCTCCTCACTGGATACACTGAATTATTATTCACTAATCATCCCCACAAAGCAAAGAGTGGTCAGAGAAAAGACAAAGGGATCATGGCTATATCAGGAATTGAGAGAAAGTTTTCACTGGAGCCATGCCAATCATGCAACAAGTGGCATGACATGGTGACACAAGCACAGGCTTTGTGTTTGAGTCCCGACTTGTCACCAGCTGAGTTACCTTGAGAAGGTTACTCTACCTGAGTTTCAGTTTCTCCATCTGTAACATGAAGCAAACAGCTCCTGCCTTCCTGGATGTTTGTGAAAATAATAACTGGCACATGCAAAGTTCAGGGAATTATGTTGAGTTCTCTAGGGAGGACAAGGCTGTGAACTGTTGAGGAATGGGAGCTCTGGTTAACAGAGTATTCTGACTGAGTCCCACCGCCATGACGGAACCACATGTCCTAATGGGAAGAGGAATGGAATAAAGTCGGAAGACCCGAACACACGTCCCCAAAGTGGGACCTTGAAAATGGACCTCTCAAAAATGATATATCAGGTGGGGCATGGTGGCTCATGCCTGAAACCACTTTGGAAGCTCAGCACTTTGGAAGGCTGAGGCGAGAGGATTGCCTGAGTTCCCAGAGGTTTGAGACTAGCCTGGGCAAATTGGCAAGACCTCATCTCTACAATAAATAAAAAAATGAGCTGGGCTTGGTGGTGCGCATCTGTGGTTCCAGTTACTTGGAAGGCTGAGGTGGAAGGACCACCCGAGCCCAGGAGGTCGAGGCTGCAGTGGCCATGATTATGTGACTGCATTTTAGCTTAGATGAAAGACTCAAAAATAAATAAATAAATAAATAAATAAAATAAAAATGATGTATCAAATATTTAATTTCTTTCAACTTTTATTTTGTAAAATAGACTATATTTAGAACAGTTTTAGAATTACAAAAAGAAAATTGAGACACTAGTACAGAGAGTTCCAATATATCTCACCCACGGTTTCCTCTATTATTAACATCTTACGTTGGTGTGCTACATCTGTTATGATTAATGAACCAATATTGATAGATTATTATTAACTAGAGTCCATAGTTTATCAAGGTTTCCTTGGTTTTTCCAGGAGCCCAAACAAGATCCCACATTACATTTAGTCATCATGTCTGATTAGGATCTTCTGGGCGGTGACAGTTTCTTGATGACCTCGAGAGTTTTGAGGAGTACTGGTCAGTGTTTTGTAAGATGCTCCCCTCTCTTAGAATGTGTCTGATTTTTCTTGTGATTTGACTGGGGTGATGAAGCCCACAGAGGTCAAGTGCCCTTCTCATCACCACATAGCAAAGGTAAATTCATGATACATCCCTGTTCGTGTTGATCTCGTTCACCTGGCCAAGGTGATGTCTTGGTCCATTTGTGCTGCTATAACATAATACCTTAGACTGAGTAATGTATAAGAACAAAAATGTGCTTCTCACAGTCCTGGAGGCTAAGAAGTTCAAGGTCAAGGAGGTAGCCATTCCATGTCTGGTGGGCATCGCTCTATGCTTCCAAGATGGTGCCTTGTCACTGGGTCTTCATATTGTGGAAAGCGGAAAGGCAAAAGACAGTAAGATGCATCCTTCAAACCCTTTTATAAGATCACTAATCATTCATGATGGTAGAGCCCTCATGACTTTACTTTCCAGAAAACCCTACCTCTTAATACCACTTGAACTTGGATTTAAGTTCCACCGTATGCATTTTGAAAGGATGCATACATTCAGACTACAGCAGGTAGTGCCTGTTGGGTTTCTCCACTGTAAAGTCACTCTGTTTTTCTCTCCCTCTTCCATACTGTGCTCTTTGGAAGGAAGTCACTACACAAAGCCCACACTTAAGGAGTTACATTCCAGTCTCCTTCAGAGGGTAGAATTTGTGTAAATTATTTAGAATTCTTCCACAAGGAAGACTTGTTGTCTCTTCTCTCCCATTTATATTTTTATTCAATCATTTATTTATATAAGTATAGACTCTTAGAAATTTATTTTATTCTTTGGGCCATCACCCAATACCACTTTACTTTCTTGCTCAAATTGTTCCAGTTCTGGCCATTAGGGTCTCTTTCTATTGCTTCCTGTGTCCCTTTGACATATTCCCATCAATGTAGATTTATTTTGTTAGTGTCATTTTTAGGGCTTCCTTACTTTCTGACACGCCAAGTTATCTTTTAACTTGTAATTGGAAATAATTATAAATTCACAGGAAACTGCCAACAAGATATACAGGGAAGTCCCAAGTTCTCTTTCCCAAGCCTCTTTTGAAATTAACATCTTGCCCAAAATAAGAAACAGGAAATTAACATTCGTATAGCTGGGCATGGTGGCTTACACCTATAATCCCAGTACTTTGGTAGGATTGCCTGATCCCAGGGGTTTGAGACCAGCCTGGGCAACTTGGCAAGACTTCATCTCTACAGTAAATTTTTAAAACTTAGCCAGGCAGCCGGGCTCAGTGGCTCAGCCTGTAATCCCGCGCCTTTGGGAGGCTGAGGTGAGTGGATTGCCTGAGCCCGTGGGTTCAAGACCTGCCTAGGCAACTTGGCGAGACCTCATCTCTACAGTAAATCAAAAAATCAGCCGGGCGTGGTAGCACATGCCTGTAGCTCCGGCTACTCGGAAGGCTGAGGCGGAAGGATCGCCTGAGCCCAGCAGGTCGAGGCTGCGGTCGCTGTGATTGTGCCCCTGCACTCCAGTCTGGGCGACAGAGTGAGACTCCAACTCAAAAACAAAACAAAGCAAAACAAACTAACAACAAAAACAAAAACACATTGGTACAATCCAGAGTTTATTCAGATTTCTCCAGGTATACACACATTTATTTGTGTGTGTGTGTGTGTGTGTGTGTGTGTGTGTGTGCGCGTGTGTATGCCCATGTGTAATCCCATGCAAATTTATCATGTGTAGTTTAATGTAACCACCACCCAATCAAAATGCAAGGTTATTCAGTCATCACAAGGCTCCTTCTTGTCACCCCCTACAGACATCCCCTCCCCCTCCCTAATACCTGGTAACCACTAATCCATTCACTGTTTCTGTATTTTTGTTAGTTTGAGAATATTATGTAAATGAAATCACACGCCATATGTAACCTCCTCAGATTGGCTAATTTCACTCAGCATCATTCCCTTGAGATGTATCCAGTTTCTTGTGTGTGTCAGTAGTTCATTCTTTTTCATTGTTAAGTAGTATTCCACGATGTGAATGTTCCACTGTTAGTCATTCACCTGTTGAAGGGTCTCTGAGTAGTGTCCAGTTGTCAGCTATTAGGAAGAGTACTATGAACCTTTGTGCACCAGTTATTCATTGCATACACCTTTCTTTTTTTTTAGAAAGCAGGGTTTATTGAGAGGACAGAAAAGCTCCCACAGTGAGAGGGGACCCAAAAGGGTTGCCCCATTTAATGCACTTTTATTTCTCTGAAATAAACGCTCCAAAGTGCAATTGCTGGTCTTTTTTTTAAAAAAAGAAACAGCCAAACTGTTTTTCAGAGTAACTGCCATTTTACATTCCCACAAGCGCTGTTTGAGAGATCCAGCCTCTCTACAGCCTCGTCAGCATTTGTTGTTACTATTTTTTGTTTCAGCTCTTCTAGTAAATGCATGGCGGTATCTCATTGTGGTTTTAATTTGCGTTTCCCTAATGGCCAATGAAGTTGAAATCTTCTCATGTGTTTATTCATGAATCATAATTTTTTTTTTTTGAGTTGGAATCTCACTCTGTCACCCAGACTGGAGTGCAGTGGCACGTTCACAGTTCACCATATCCCCAACCTCCTGGGTTAAAGTGATCCTTCTGCCTCAGTTTCCTGAGTAACTGGGACTACAGGCGTGCCCCACTGTGCTAGGCTAGTTTTTTTATTCTTTGTAGAGACAAGGTTTCACCATGTTTCCCAGGCTGGTCTGGGTCTACAGACCTCAAGTAATCCTCCTGTCTCGGCCTCCCAAAGTACTAGGATTACAGGTGTGAGTCACCGTGCCCGGCCAATCTTAATTTTTTCAATGCTGAAAATAACAAATATATACTACCACATTACTAAACATGAGTGACTTTTTCTTAGAGTGCGAAAGTATTTACCTTGGGTTCCTTGGACCTCTTCTTAGAAGTCCAGAACCTGTGGGCTCCTGAATATGCAGATGGCACAAGAAGTGAAGCCCAGGGATCCTTCTGTTGAGATAACAGCAGCTGTTAGATGAGCACTTGCTTTATGCCAAGTGAGACCAGGCACCTGAACCTTGCTGAATCCACCAAATCTGCAGGGAACAGGGGAGAAGAGAAAGAATGTATTTTGCGACCTGTCCAAACAGATTGCACAACTAGAATTTAAACTAGGCCTGTGCCACTCCAAAGGGCCTGTACTCTCCATTGTTGTTTTCTTTCTTTCTTTCCTTCTTTCCTTCCTTCCCTCCTTCACTCTTTCCCTGCCTCCCCTGGTGGTAGACCCGGTGACCAGTGTGTGGGTGTGTCCCCTCCTCCCCACCAGTGTCCAGCATCTGTCATTTCCACCTTTTTGCTCATATGCCTAATATTTACAGGCCACACTGTAGCCTTCTCCGAGAAAGGAAGGGAGCAGAATCAATGGCGCCTCAACACTGTGTGCACAGATGTTTGATGCAGGAGTGTCCTCTGGCCCCCCTGGGTAAACATGAAGTGAATTAAAATGTGTTGTATCCACAGCTGCTGTCTCACCACTTTGCTGCCTGAGACAGAAAACATTTTGATTCCTATGATCAAAGCTTTCACCTGCGCAGGGCTCTGATTAAACAGACTGTTCTGGAGCTATTCATGACAGTTGACCGTCTTTCCTCAGATGTTCACATCACAGACACATTCCGCCACCGAGACCCACTTTCCTTCGAAGTCACCTGGTAGCTCTACACGAGTCGCTGGTGCAGATGGGACCATGCTGTAGAGGGCAATGCCCAGGGAGGCCTGGCCACAAGATTGGTGGCACCTGGGCCCCGGGGGCTCTGCAGCGTGGTCACCGCATGAGCTGGGGTTTTTCTGAGAGACAGCAACACACACCTCCCCAGTTTAAGCCACGATGACTCTGGGTCTCAGTCATGCATCTTAGCCAATTCAGACAGTAGCCCCAGAAGCCGTGCACACACCACTGGCCTCCTTTCTCTGTCCACTGCAGACATGACTAATCTATCACTGTCAGGAGTGAGCCTGTGAGCTCAGTGCTCCAGCCAGCCACTGCCAGGCGTTTGGAGCTGCCCCATGGGGGAGTCCCCTGCCATTGCTGTCTGGAGGCTGAACGGTGACACACTGTGTCCTGGAGGTCCTTTCTGTGTTCTGCTGGTCTAAACCCCCGACGCAGCCCCATGGGTTATAAGCCAATCTGCTTGCCTTCTGCAGGGGACAGAAAGGAAGGAGTGAGTCCCCACTGGTGATCAGGAAGCCAGCCCAGCTGGCAGGGGACACCCAACTCAACTCAGGAAACAACTGACCTTCAGAATTGATATTCTCCTTCTGGGTCTACTGCTCAACATTTTGCCCCCAAATAAAGTCACCGAAGGATGTGTCTCCCATGCCCCTTGCCCCCAGATGGCCCCAGTAGAAGTTCTGGGAGTGAGTTTTTGAGAGGACAGAGCAAGCCAGGCACCTGGCAAAGAAGGCCACTGCCCTCAAAGGCCAGCACGGCTCCGTCCGAGTCTCATTTGGTGCCTGGTGGCTGGCTGCGTTCCCAGCTCCAGGCTACTCTGGAATGAAAGACTAAACATACCTCAGGAGCCAACTGGGGGGTGTCTCACCAAGAGGTCAGCTCCTGGGCTGGGGCCGGACTGGAATCGCACCACTCTGTCCCCCCTGGAAGGCTTCAGGCAAGGTGAGAGCCAGCCAGGTAGCTTCTCAAACCTGGGGCCCCTCTGTAATGTGAGTAAATGGGAGAATGCATAAAACACACTCAGCCCACTCCTGATGGGTGGCAAGTATGCAATGACGCCAGGCGTTTATCTCTGGGGTCGATGGTGTCAACTTCACTTTTCTTTTTTATTATTATTTTTTTGAGTCAGAGTCTCACTTTGTCCCCCTGACTGGAGTGCAATGGCATGCTCATGGCCACTGCAGCCTTGACCTGCTGGGCTCAGGCGATCCTCCCTCCTCAACCTTCCAGATAGCTGGAACCATAGGTATGTGCCATCACACGCGGCTAATTTTTTTATTTATTGTAGAAACGAGGTCTCACCAAGTTGCCCAAGCTGCTCTTGAACCCCTGGGCTCAGGCAATTCTCTCATCTCCACCTCCCAAAGTGCTGGGATTATAGGCATGAGCCACCGTGCCCGGCTATCAGTTTCATTTTTCAGATGCAGCATAGAGGAGGTGAGGGATCCCCCAGGGTGGGAAAAGGGGTGTCCTGTTGGAATCTCCCATGAGCTTGTGGGCTCTGGCTGCTCCAAGCTGCCATCTAAGAGCATCAGCTCACTGAGAGCCACCCACATGGCCATTGTGGACTCCAAGAGCCAATGGGCTGAGCTGCCCGACCACCAGGGTGGCCCTGAGGGATCTCCTGAGCTCTTCTGTGGGCCAAGGGCAAGTCCAGAACCTCCTAAGAAATTAAAGACACTGCGGCAGAAGTTGATGCTTCTAGGGTCTATTCCAGAATGCTCTTGGGTTCCAGGCTTCTCATTGGGCAGGCCCAAGCTGGAGGGGTGGGCAGGACCCAACCAGCCTGGCTATATGACATACCTGGTAAAATGATGTCCTTATTATGGTCACAGGGACACAGTCAGTCCTCCCTAGGCACTGGCCACTCCCAGTGTCCACAGCTTCACTTGCCCCCACGTACATGGAGCAGAAACGTCCCACTTGGGCCACTGTCACCCTCTACATGTCCCCACATGCCCTGGGGCTGCCACCATCCCATGAGTCACCCTGTCTTCTCCTAGAATGGAGACAAGCATCCATAGCCAGCGACTCTAACCAACTGCGATACCCATGCTCAGGCCACGTCTGCCGAGGAGGGGACTCCTGACCGTCTGTCGTGTGTCCTTCTCGGCAGCTGCAGAGTTACCCTAGGCCTGCAGGTGCCCCTCTGTGGTTATCAGACTTCCTGGGGAGTACCCCAGTTCTAAGCTCACTGTGTGACCTCACGATTCTAGAGAGCCAGTTTCCTTGTTTGAAATATTAGTATATTCCGACTTGCAACTATCACAAACATCAGGATGATTCAACATTAGAAAGGGTGTTCTATACACGTGAGGCATCTGACATTTCATGCACACCTGCATGTCACGGCTTTTTGTTTTATTTTTAAAATATTATTTATTGTATTTTATTTTATTCTGAAGTTGTGTGGTACAATTCAGGATTAGGTATACAAGTGGTCACCATACAGATAAAGTTTGGGTCTCCGTTTGGTCCTCATTTGCCTGGTTTGAGATCAGGCACCTTTATTGATGTTGTGTCCCCCCACGTCATGACTTTGATCACTAATGTTACCAGACTCAGAGCTTGGAGGGTCGTTACTGTCCTGGCAGTAGTGGAAAGCCTCTCCTTTGGGGAAAGGGTTTGTTTTTGTTTTTTAAGATGTGGGGTACAATTCAGGGTTCGGTCTATAAGTGGTCATCGTACAAGTAAAGTTTGGGCCTCACTTCGATCTCTACTTCACCTAGTTTGAGAGGGCAAGGGCTTTTCAGAGACCCCTGGTAGCTCCCTGAGGGGTGACATTTTTCTGCTTTGCTTCACTTGAGCCTCCTATAGTTCACCTATAATTCTCCATGTCCTCACACGCTCTTGCCTTATGGCCACAATAGACCCAGGACCAGTGTCATTGTTATAATCCACCTTTTTGTTTTAAGAGACAGGGTCTCACTCTTGTCACTCAGGCTGGAATGCAGTGGTGTGATCATAGCTCACTGCAGCTTCGAACTCCTGGCCTCAAGAAAACCTCCAACATCAGCCTCCCAAGTAGTCGGGACTACAGGCACGTGCCACCACGCCCGGCTAATTTTTAAAATTTTTTCATAGAGGCGTGTCTCACTGTGTTGTCCAGGTTGGTCTCAAACTCCTGGGCTCAAGCAATTCTCCCGCCTTGGCCTCCCAAAGTGTTGGGGTTACAGGTGAGAGTCACCATACCTGGTCAATCCACAGGTGAAGGAATGGGGTCCCCCTGTTCGCAGAGCCAAGACTTATCCTCGGGGACTTCTGGCTGCAGACCCAAGGCCCACTGCCCTCCATCAGTCTGGCTTTCCCCGTGTGCATGAATTGTATTTAGTGGCAGTTTTGTTTTGTTTTTTTAATTAACAAAATCATGATCATTGCCACTTCTGTCTGCAGTGTCAGAAAGCACAACCCAAGGGGAAGAGAGATGAGAAGTTGCCACGTCCCACATGGAGCTGGGCTTGGTGGTTTCCTTGTGCTGGGCCATTTCTGCATCATGGCTGCCCCCTGGCTTCTGCCCGGGGCTGGGCCTGGAATTAATCCAATATGGCCTGGACACCAGGTCTCCGGTTCATCTTGCCGTCTCACCTGGCACTTTCTGGCTGGCAGGGTGTGGAGGAGATGGCCGAAAGGGCAATGCGGAGACCCCCGTGAACTGAGAGACCCACCACCCCATGGGGGCAACATTCAGGGGTGGCCCTGATAGGCGTGGTTAAAGGCACACCTCCAACCACAGACTGACCTGCCGGCGAAAAGTTGTGGGACGCTTGCCATGTATGTGATAAAACAGAAATGGCCATATTTATTAGATAATTTGGAAGGCGCAAACCCAACTGCCCTTGAGGAGACAAGACACACTTACTTGAAATTTGGTGCAGTGTAATATACAATGTATACTAGTAATACATTTAAGGTTAATTTAGCCAGGTGTGGTGGCTCACCCCTGTCATCTCAGCACTTTGGGATTGCCTGAACTCAGGGGTTCAAGACCGGCCTGTACAACTTGATGAGACCTCATCTTTACAATAAATAAAAAAAAAGCCGGGCATGGTGATGCGTGCCTGTGGTTCCAGCTGCTTGGAAGGCTGAGGTGGGAGGAGCCTCTGAGCCCAGCAGGTTGAGGCTGAGGTGGCTATGAGTGCGTCACTACACTCCAGCCTGGGTGACAGAGTGAGACTCTGACTCAAAAATGAATTAATGAATTAAAAAATAAAGTTGATGTATAGGATATAGACGAGAGGAGTTTTAAGAACTGTGGAGAGTCTGAGATGAATAAGCCTGCCACAGTTTCATGGGTGCTGGCAGAAGACACAGGCCCCCTGGGTCAGAGACAAGAGATTACTGCAGCACAGAAAGATCATGAGATTGACGTTTGCATCTGAGCCTCTAGTATCCCTTGGGGTGGCACGGTGTGGTCTGTGTACAGGCCACTTTCTTCATAGCTCAGGAACCCTGTACTTAGGAAACCCCCAATCTTGTAAGGGGACTGCAGGCAAGCCTGCCTAACTTGTGCTCTGGAAGGAGGCATTCTCTTTATTATGCTACTCCATAAAGAAATCTGCCTTTAGACAAGGCAGATTTACTAACTTTAATACACAAACATCCTTGAAGCAAACATCCAAAGAAAACATCTTTGTCCAGAACAAAGGCCATCAGTGCCCTTGCTCCCCAAGAGTTCTGTGGGGAATTGCAGAATTATCTCCTAGGAAGATCAAAATCTATACATGAGAGAAAGACTTCACCTAGCTAAAAGGGGAGGGCCACTTCCAGTTGACTGAGGAGACAAGCTGTGATTTCTTTTTCCAGCATTTTTCCTGTCTGCTCTGTTTAATTTCATGTCAGCAATCTGTGTGTAAAAATTTCTTTCTTTCCTTTTTTTTTTTAGAGATAAGATCTTGCTATGTTGCCCAGGCTGGTCTGGTCTCTAACACCTTGGCTCAAGCAATCCTCCTGCCTTGGGTTCCCAAAGTGCTGGGAATATAGATATGAGCCATCGTATCCGGCCTGTGTGTAGAGATTTCCTGAGCACACATCCAGGGGAGGAAGTACCACCCAAAGAAGCGTGGGTCAAAGACAGAAAACAACTGAAAGGTGTCACTACCTTTTTTTTTTTTTTTTGAGTTGGAGTCTCACTCTGTCATCCAGACTGGAGTGCTGTGGCCGCTCCCAGCCACCGCAGCCTCGACCTGCTGGACTCCGGCGGTCCTTCCGCCTCAGCCTTCCAAGTAGCGGGAATTACAGGCGCACGCTACCACGCCCAGCTAATTTTTGATTTATTGTAGAGATGAGGTCTCGCCAAGTTGCCCAGGTGGGTCTCGAAACTGTGGACTCAGGCAATCCACTCACCTCCCAAGGCACGGGATTACAGGCTGAGCCACCGAGCCCAGCAGGTGTCGCTATCTTGAAAGGAATCCGAAAGGTGGCTAGGAGATCCTTAGGGCCAGAGACCCTGACGGGACCTCCTTCAGAGGTGCTCACCCAAGAAGGGAGGGGGAAGCTGAGCAGAGAACTGCTCTTGCCAACACGGACACTCTGGCCCCTGTTCTGTGGGAGCCTGGAATGGTGATGCCAGTGACGGAGGCCTCTGCCATTGTCGGCTGCCTGAACAAACAGAGTGGTGAGAAACTCCAAGAACACAGCCTGGAAGTCCTGCTCCAGGCTTTGAGAACAGTCTGTGACTCCGAGGCTGTTCTGCCTTTTCCATAAGGAGGAGAGAGACTAACAGAGCGGCCTGTTCCCTGGGAATTCACAGGATTCTGTTTTTCTGGGGCCTGTGTTCCCAACACCATGCCAGGGGGTGCAGAATGCCACAGATGGACAGATGCATTTCTCTGAAGCATTTTTATTAATTCGCTCATTCATTTATTCAATAATGAGTGTATGCATTTATTTCATAACAAGCCAACTCAACTTGCCATGTGCTAAGGTAATGCAAGTTGTAGTTGTATGTATAGTAAGTTAACATAAGTATTTTGGAGTAGGATGCAAAATTTGCATTATTTTTCCCAAATATATCTATGGTTATTAAAAAATAGCTTCAACTAGTTCATGTCTTCATTTATTCAGTCAAATTTTCTCAAGCAACTGCTTGTTTGTCTTTTGTTTTTTTGAGTTGGAGTCTCACTCTTTGTTGCCCAGACTGGAGTGCAGTGGCACACTCATGGCCACTGCAGCCTCAACCTGCTGGGCTTAGGCAATCCTACCACCTCAGCCTTCCAAGTGGCTGAACTACAGACGCACGCCACCACTCCCAGCTAGTTTTTTGTGATGTATTGTAAAGATAAGATCTCACCAAGTTGCCCAGGCTGGTCTCGAACCCCAGGCTCAGGAAATCTTCTCACCTCAGCTTCCCAAAGTGCTGGGATTACAGGCTCAGCCACTGTGCCTGGCCTTCAAGCAACTGCTATGCACAAATCAATGCGTAAGATTATTTTATTTTGAGTCAGGGTCTCATTGCGTTGCCCAGGTTGGAGTACAGTGGTGTAATTGTAGCTCACTGTAACCTTGAACTTCCTGTCTCAGCCTCCCAAGTAGCTGGGACTACAGGCACCTGTCACCATCCCTAACTAATTATTATTATTATTTTTTGTAGAGATGAGATCACTCTATATTTCCAAGCTGGTCTTGAACTCCTAGCCTCGAGCTATCCTCCTTCCTCAGCCTCCCAAAGTGCTGGAATTACAGGCCTGAGCCACCGTGCCCAGTGCAAGATCATTTTAGGAAGGGATCAATGCTATAAAGAAAATAAAACTGAACAAAGGGTTAGACAGCGATTGAAGGCAGGGATGCCTAAACTAGGAAGATAGTCAAAGAGGAGGTGACATTTTAGTTGAAACCTGAATGACGAAAGGAGCAAGGGTGAGTTTCCTGGGGGTGATCATTCAGGCAAAGGGAAAAGCAGATGCAAAAGTCCTGAGGTCAGGGTGTTCAGAGGGTGGGAAGGAGGCCAGTGTGGTCAGAGCGCGGCGTGCAAGGAGGTGAAAGGCGAGAAGTGGCAGTGAGAGACAGGAAGGGGCCCACCAGTGCAGGTGAGAGGAGCCACAATGAGCAGTGCCACGGGAAGCTTTCGTGGGGGGGTTATGACATCTGACGCGTGCTTCAAACAGCAGCATGGGCAAGCATGTAGGCAGAGACCGGTGAGCAGGCTGGTGTTGGTTTGTGAGTTCTCTCCACTGGCCTTGTAGGTACCGGACAGAAGGGTTGAATGAGAAGCCTGGTCTTCTCGGGATGCCAATTCTGGGACCCAGTGGGGAAATTCTCCCAGCATGCATCTGAAGCACATGGGGCAAAGATACCCCAGATGTGGATAAAAATGCATGCCACGACAGCAATCTGCAGCTCACCGGGGACGGCAGCTGATGGGCACAGAAGAGCCACTAGCCAGGAACTGGCCTCCTGAAAGGGAAAAAGACCAGACTTGCTCGTGACCTCTCAGCCCACTCAGAACTTCTGGCCGGAAGCAGCACTCTGATTCCACGTTGGCCTTTCTGCTGCACTGACACGTGGCAGTTTGGGGGTGAGAGTCAGCAAAGAGCAAAGAAGAAACCAGCCACGCGTGTCCCTGCCGAGTGACCTTTGTTGGAACCTACTGTGTGCACAGTGTAAGAGATGCCTGCCGCGGGACAGAGAGGCAGGACAGAGGCATCCCGAGATGACAGCACAGGCTCCCACAGTCCTCATCCCCTGGGGACAGCGGGCTCAGCACTCCCCATGGACGGCCAGGCCGGTGCAAGGTAGCAGGGGGTCAGGGTCACAGTCAGGAGCTGACCTAGAGCCTGGCTGCCCATGGGCACCGACCTCAGCACAGGCACGAGAGCACGCCCACCGGGCCCTCCCAGGAGGTAAGGCCTGACCGGCAGGGGTGACCTCTACCACCTCCTCCGAGGCCACTCAGGTCACAGTTCCCAGCCCGCCAGGCCAGCCACACCACGTGGAGGTCCGGCCTGGACTCCATCTGTGTCAGCCACATCCACACATTGGTATCTCCCCAAAGAGTCTTTTCAAGCCTGCTAACGAACCTACATTATTATTTTACTTTTCCGGGAAAATTGTGCATGGTTTGGTGAGTACACTGAGGCCTGTTCAGTGTTCCCTGCTCACATCCCCAGGCAAGGCAACTGAGCCACTCTGGGCTTCTGGGTCTGAAGCGCGTCCTCTTTGGCTGAGTTTCCAGAGAGAGGAGAGCGGTCACTCGGGACCTTGAGTTCTCAACTGCGCAGTCACTATGCAAGTTGGGATTCGTGGTTTACAAACTGCAAAAACCCACCCTGGTTAGCTTATGCAGGGCAGGAACTCGTTGGAAGGGTATCTGGTGACTCAAAATGGAAAAATGGGCACTGTGGCTGCCACCCCAGCTGGGTTGCCCTTGGGGTGAATCCTGTGGGGTCTCCCATGTCTCTGCAGCTCTTGTTCCAGCAGCAAAGTCCTGCTGGGAACATCTGGGTGACCAAGGGTGGGTCACGTGCTTGTGTTCAGAGAGTATCCCAGGCCCTGGCTCCTACCTCCCTCATAAAAAGGGCTTTAAGATAATAAGCTACAGAATGAAAAATGTCCACTCTAGTCACTGAAAGCTGGAGGGATACTGAGCAATAGCTTTTGTTACAAGAAAAAAACCCTAGGACCAATGATATTTAACAGAGTTTAATCAAGCAAAGAATGGTTTGCGAATTAGGAAGCCCCGGAACCAGGACAGACTGGGAACGACCCCAACGTGGCCACATGGTGGAAGCAGCTTTATGGACAGAGAAAGGAATGTGGCCCAGAGAGCACAGAAGTGAGAGACAGAGCAGCTGGGTTGGGGACGCCTCAGCCTTTGCCTTATTTGAACCTGGTTTGACTAACTGGCCACACTTGACAGGATGTAAGTCGGTGATGGGTCCAGTCTGTTTGCTCATCTAGTTAGTTACCAGGAAAGGTTACCGATAAATCTCTAGGTTAACCCCCAAATATGCAAGGGGGCAGCTTTGGACTCAACTTAATTTAACACTTTTATTTTATTTATTTATTTTTTTGAGTTGGAGTCTCACTCCATCGCCCCGACCGGAGTGCAGTGGCATGCTCACAGCCACCCTAGTGTCGACCTGCTGGGCACCGACGATCCTTCTACCTCAACCTCCAAGTAGCTGGAACTATAGGCATGTGCTACCACACCTGGCTAATTTTTTATTTATTGTAGAGATGAGGTCTTGCCAAGTCGCCCAGACTGGTCTTGAACCTGCGGGCTCAGGCAATTCACTGGCCTCAGTCTCCCAAAGTGCTAGGATTACAGACTGAGCCACCAAGCCTGGCCAATTTAACACTCTTAACTACTTTGTGCTTTGAGTTTGTTCTCAGCAAAGATTCATTATATTAAAATGACAACAAGTTTTGCAAATACAGGCCAGGCACAATGGATCATGCCTGTAATCTCAGCATTTTGGGAGGACGAGGCAGGAGAATTGCTTGAGCCCAGCAGTTCAAGCCTAGCCTAGGTAACATAGCAAGACCTCATCTCTACAAAAAAATTAAAAAATTAGCTGGGCATGGTCGCATGCACCTATAGTCCCAGCTACTTGGGAGGCTGAGGCTGGAGGATCGCCAGAGCTCAGGAAGTCGAGGCTGCGATGAGCCATGGTAGCATCACTGCACTCCAACCTGGGCAACACCATGAGACCCCAACTTAAAAAAAAAAAAGAAGATGAAAGATAGAAAAGAAAATACAAATCACTAGGAAACAATTTTACTAAATTAGACAAAATTAGTATGGGTCTAAATGACCTGAAATAGCACAGGCAGAAAGAACTGTTAATGCCCCTGGACAGACAGCTGCCTCTCAACCCGGGATGGTGAATATCAGGTGGCCACTCCCACAACTAGACCATAGAAACAAACCTCCAGGAAACCAGCCAGAAACTGGAGGTATCAGACACGAGCTTTAACTAGCTATGATTTAAATGTTCAAGGAATTAAGTGATATGATGGAACATTTTAGCAGCAAAATGGAAAGTATTTCTTAATGATGCATTCTGTAATTGTAATTAAAACTCAATGGATAAATCTAGCAGTAGATTAAATTGTCTTTAAGAAAAAAATAGTCAAGAGTATCAAATCAAATATACAGTCTGAAGCATGGAGAGAAAAAAAGGAAATACAGAAAAGGGCATGCGGGGCATGTAAATGAAAAAGTTTAAAATATGTATAAGTGGAATCCCAGAAGGAGAGGAAAGAATTAATGGAGAAGAAACAACAGATATTGCAGATGGATCAAAAACACCAAGCCACAGAGTTAAGAGAAATAGGAACTCCTCACAGGAGAAATATAAAGAAAGTCAAATTTAGCATACTATAGTAGAAGTGCTGCAAACCAAAACGAAAGAGAATATCTTAAAAAAAAAAAAAAGTCAGTGGGAGAAGGGGTGTATTACCATTGAAGTAACAGCAGTAAGACTGATGCCTAACTTTCATCAGAAACGCTAGAAAAGACATAAAACCATATCTTCAAAGTGCTGGAAGCAAATAGCTGACATTTCTTTTTTTTTTGAGTTGGAGTCTCACTCTGTTGCCCAGACTGGAGTGCAGTGGCCGCTCCCGGCCACCGCAGCCTCAACCTGCTGGGCTCCGGCGATCCTTCTGCCTCAGCCTTCCAAGTAGCCGGAATTACAGGCATGCGCTACCACGCCCGGCTGATTTTTTGATTTATTGTAGAGATGAGGTCTCGCCTGCCCAGACGCGTCTCGAACCCGCAGGCTCAGGCAATCCACTCACCTCAGCCTCCCAAAGGCGCAGGATTACAGGCTGAGCCACCGAGCCCGGCATAGCTGACATTTCATACCCACTAAACAAATTCTTCAAAAATTAAGGTGAACTAAGAATGTTTCCAGACAGCAAAACCTGAGAGAATTGGTTACCAGCACACACACACACACTCTAGAATGTTCTTTAGACAGGAGGAAAATGGTCTCAGTGGGAACGGGAAATGGAGGGAGAGGTGAAGAGCGGGGAAAAGTGTCAATATTATATTTAGATAAACCTAAATTAATACTGACCATGTAAGCAATAATACTGTGAACATCTTGTCATTTTGCACGTATAGAGAGATTACACTTGGCAACAATAGTACTTAAGGCAGGAGGCGAGGACTTAGCATGTCCTAAGGCCCTTAAATTTCTTGTCAAGTAGTAAAAGGACTAATTTACATTAGACTGTAATAAGTCAAGGGGGCATGTTGTCACCTCTAGGGTGAAAAATAATAGAGAGCATATGTCTAACAAGCTAACAGAAGAGCAAAATAAAGAATAATTAGAAGACAAGATAGGGAAAAAAAGGAACACAAAACAGAAGTAACCAATAGAAGACAAACAGTAAGATGACAGACAGATTTAAACAAACAAACAAAATACCCAGTAATTACAATAAATGTAAATGGACTAAAGAATCCAAATAAAAAGCCGGACTCGGTGGCACAACCCGTAATCCTGCACCTTTGGGAGGCTGAGGTAAGTGGATTGCCTGAGCCCACGGGTTCGAGACCCACCTGGGCAGCAAGACCTCATCTCTACAATAAATCAGAAAATCAGCAGTGCGTGGTAGCGCGCACCTGTAATTCTGGCTACTCGGAAGGCTGAGGCAGAAGGATCGCCGGAGTCCAGCAGGTCGAGGCTGCGGTGCCTGGGAGCAGCCACTGCACTCCAATCTGGATGACAGAGTGAGACTCTAACTCAAAAAAAAAAAAAGAATCCAAATAAAAGATCAGCTTTGTCAGAATGGATTTAAAAAGGAATAACTACATGCTGTTTACAAGTGATATTCCTTAAATATAAGGATGAAGAAAGTTTGAAAGTAGAAGGATAGAATGAATATAAACCAAAAATAGAACAATAATGGAAACTTGAAGTTAGATATGAGAAGACTTTTCAATTAAAGCAATTAAAGAAAGACGTGGATGTACTATTGTGGAAAGTCTCTTGGGTGTATTTAAGAAAAAAAGAAGAATCTCATTAGCCTTCCAGAAACAGAAAGAAGGGGCAACCTCAGGATAAAATCTCCTGTTCGTCCATACTTCTATAATACACCTAGAAAGATCTTGGTCAGTCATGAAATAACAATTAGTCATTCATTACTGGATATTGATTATTTATCATATGCCTGTCTACACTGCATCCCCAAGATTAAACATCTTGGGGATGTTTAATCTTAGAGTTTTGTCATATTGAAAACTCTAGCCTTCTGCCAGGTGTGGTGGCTCATACCTGCAATCCCAGCACTTTGGGAAACTGACGCAAGAGGATTGCCTGAGCCCGGGAGTTCAAGACCAGCCTGGGCAACTTGACAAGATCTCATCTCTATAATAAATAAATAAATAAAATTAGCTGGGCATGGTAGTGCACACCTGTAGTTCCAGCTACTCAGGAGGCTGAGGCTGAAGGCTCTTCTGAGCCCAGTAGGTTGAGCCCAGGTGGTAAGCCATGACTGTGCTTCTGCACTCCAGCCTGACTGTCAGAGTGAGACTCTGACCGCCCTCCCCAAAAAAAAAAAAAAAATCCAACTTCCAAGTTAATTGTAGGACTTTCCCCTTGCTACCAATCTCACCTGGTCCTCCCAGCCTTGACCTTGACCTTTTTATTTTCAAAAAATGTAACCACCTGAACTGGATCAACTGTTAAGGCTGCTTCAAGTTCTGCGCAAAAGTGGTGCATTTCCCCCTGGGTCACTGGACTCTCCCTTGAGTTTCTGGTCCAACAGTGGTTGCCACAGGTCACGGGTCTCACCCTCCCCAGTGTGGGGGAAGGTCCCCTTCCATTACCAACCCCTACTTCCACCTTTCTCTGACTCGTGTTTTTAGGCCGCTGCGTAACCCTGTGCCTTGGCTTTGACCCCAGAACCGGGAGTTAATGGAATTCGGATTTCCCCTTGAGGGTCACATCTCAGACTGCGCATTTTCTCTCTCCTCTTAGCCTGGGGTTTGCTGCCACCTAGAGCTACACAAACCCAAGTTCAATTCATTAAACACTCATTTCTTAGAAAAGCTCCTTTGAAGAGGTACTCCTTGGCCAAAGTTGGTACAATTTGAATATCAAAAGAGATGATGATGATGATTGATTGAAATATATTGAATTCATAACAATCCATGAGTCCAGATGATAGCGAAAAAGAAGAACACGAAAGAAAAGGGAAAAAAAACTAAAATTAAAGCAAAACAAAACTTTATTTGCCACTCCTGGAGGTGATCATTCCTCCTTCCCCCTTGTCTAACTGTGATAATCAAAGGGAAAGAAAAAAGCAATATTTTACCTTTCTAGCAAAGGACTGTGCTTCGAAGGAGGTAGTAACTAGCCCGCTTGCTGAAGGAAGGTACTAGGTCATGGAAGATGCCACCCAGTAAGTGTAAAAGGTTTAGAAGAATATTAGGATCGCCATTTGGCAAAATCTAATGGAATTGTTAATGTTAGCAGCGATATCATGAATATCAAGTTCATACCATGGACAGCTAATATGAAACTGAACAGTCACACGACACCCAAGTATGAGCCTTTCATTTACTTGTCAATCACGAGGGAAGAAACAATATAGCATTATAAAAGTATGTCTTGCCAGATGCAGTGGCTCACGCCTGTAATCTCAGCACCTTGGGAGGCGGAGGCAAGAGGATTGCCTGAGCTCAGGGGTTCGTCACCAGCCTGGGCAACTTGGCGAGACCTCATCTCTACAATAAATCAAAAAATTACCTGGGCATGGTGGCGGGTGTCTGTAGTTCCAGTTACTTGGAAGGCCGAAGCAGAAGGATCGCCTGAGCCCAGCAAGTCGAGGCTGTGGTGGCTATGAGCATGCCACTGCACTCCAGCCTGGGTGACAGAATGAATCTCCTACTCAAAAAAAAAAAAAAAGCGTGACTTGGCCATTCTCCCCTTAACCCAGTGATCAGATTTAGCAACAGCCATAGTGGGCAATTGATACTGTATGTTGGTGTGATGTTACCTGACACACAATGTCACTTATGACGTTTTCTTGCCAAAAAAAAAAAGATGTTTAATCTGAATCTGATCAGGTCTACAGATCTAACATCCAGGTTACCGAAGACACAAAGGATAAAGGAATAAGCTAAATACACACAAGAAAACAATCAGACAGCCTAATTTGACCACGGCAGCAATAATGATGTGAACATCTTGTCGTTTTGCATGTACAGAGAGACACTTGGCAATAGTTAGTACTTAAGGCAGTAGGAGAGGACCTAGCATGTCCTAAGGTCCTTATGTTTCCCATCAAGTAGTAAAAGGACTAATTTACATTAGACTGTAATAAGTCAAGGAGGCATGTTATCATTTCTAGGGTAAAAAAAAAATAGAGAGAGCGTATATTTAACAAGCTAATAGAAGAGCAAAATACAGAACAGAAGACAAGATAGGAAAAAAAGAAGACAGAACAGAAGTTACCGATAGAAGACAAATAGTAAGTAAGATGGTGGACAGATTTAAACAAACAAACAAACAAAACCCAGTAATGACAATAAATGTGAATTACAAGATGGGTCTCTTCAACAAAACCAATGTCATCTTTTTAGGGGGCGGGGCAGGGCGCTGTAAGGAAAACTGTTGCAGACTGAAAGGGACCTAAGTGATACAGATGAGAGCCCTCTGGTTTGGATTCTGGTTGGAACTGACCAACTGTAAGAGACATTTTTAGGGCAGTTAGAAAATGTGAATATGGACTGGATGATACGAGAGAATCGTGGTCAAGTTCACTCATTAGAATAATGGTCTTGGCCGGGCTCGGTGGCTCAGCCTGTAATCCCAGCCCTTTGGGAGGCCGAGGTGAGTGGATTGCCTGAGCCCACGGGTTCAAGACCCGCCTGGGCAACTTGGCGAGACCTCATCTCTACAACAAATCAAAAATTAGCCGGGTGTGGTAGCGCGCGCCTGTCGTTCCAGCTACTCGGAAGGCTGAGGCGGAAGGATCGCCGGAGCCCAGCAGGTGGAGGCTGCGGTGGCCGGGAGCGGCCACTGCACTCCAGTCTGGGCGACAGAGTGAGACTCCAACTCAAAAAAAAAAAAGAATAATGGTCTTGTGACCATGAATGACCTTACTTTCAAATACTTCAGCCAAAATCAAGTAGGTGAAGCAAACACAGCTCAGGGTGAACAGTGGCAAAAATCCAGGAGATGACAATGAGGGTGGTCATCGTACTCAGTCCATGTCTCTGTGCATTTACAATTTTACGTGGTCAAATTAGGATTGTTTTCTTGTCTCTTACAATGCCCTCCACATCTCTGTGCATTTACAATTTTTTTTATTATGAAAGAAATGTAATGTGCCTTTCTTCTTTTGGTGAAAAAAATATATATTTTAAGAATAACAAAGGCAGGAGGACTGGCACATGGTGGCCCATGCCTGTAATCCCAGCACTTCGGGAGGCCGGGGCAGGTGGATCACTTGAAGCCAGGAGTTCGAGACCAGCCCGGGCAACACAGCAAGAGCCTGTCTCTAAAACAAAAAATAATAAAAATAAAATTAGCCGGGCTCAGAGGCTCATGCCTGTCATCCCAGCTACTCAGGACATTGAGGCAAGAGGATCCCTTGAGCCAGAAGGTCGAGGCTGCGGTGAGCTGTGATGGTGCCACTGCACTCCAGTCTGGGCGGCAGAATGAGACCCTGTCTCTTAAAAAGAAAAAAAAGTCAAAGAAAAATAACAAGGAAAGAAGAACAAAGGGAATACAGTACTCCCTCTCGGGGTTGTTGTGAGAATCAGAGGGAATGAATAAAAGCTTCTTAGTTCACAGCTCCACATGTCGTCACATCACAGGTGTTCACAATCACTTCTCAGCCAGGTGTCGTATCGTTTGCCTGCAGTCCCAGTGACTTGGGAGGCTGAGGCAGGAGGATTGCTTGAGCCCAAAAGTAGGAGGCCAACCTGGGCAATGTGGCAAGACCCCCAACTCTAGATAAATAAATGTTGTTTCTCACACCATTTTTCGGTCCTTTTACTGAAGGGCAGAGTCTAGCAGGAATGTGAACAATTAACCAGTGAGAATGAGATCACAGAGTGACAGGTTGTTAAAACAAGCAGGGCTGGATTGGCGTGGAAGGTCAGACTGTGTGTATATTTCCTTTTCCGGAGTTCTGGGAGCCTGAGTCTCCTCCCGGCCAGGTGTGGGTGGTATTACGAGGCGGACTTTGGCACCCCTGGCCATGACGGGTGGTAACTGCTCTCTCCTCCAAGGTCGAGCCTTGGGCTGGTAAGAATGCACTTGCAAAGGGAAGGATGTCCTCCGATGCCCTTTTCCGGAGTCGAGGATGGTGGTCTGATGGACCCCTTTTCCAAGAGCAGCCGGTAGCCTGCCAGTCTTGTGCTAACCAGGAGCTCAGAGCCGCATGACCCTGGGAAGCAAGACCATGGCACGGCTGAGTGGACAGCAGGTGTGTTGGGACCTTACGGGGGTTTCTGGTGAAATTACATTTCTTGAAAATGTGGACCAGATGCAGTGGCTCATACCTGTCATCCCAGCACTCTGGGAGGCGGAAACAAGAGGATTGCCTGAGCGCAGGGTTTGAGACCAACCTGAACAACATAGCCAGACTTCATCTCTGCCATCAATTAGCTGGGTGTGGTGGCGTCCATTCAAAAGAAGAAGAAAAATGTGGCGACAGCAGACGGGGCCCTTTCTAGAACCTTCGTTATAACCTCAAGGCAACGAATCCATCCTACATGGCCTGGCAAATCAGCTGTAATCCCAAACACATGGGGACATAGGATGCTCTGAGGCTGCCTGGAGCAAGGGACAGTGAAGGCACCAGTGGGCTATGCTCATTGCTCATAACAAAATAATAATAATAATAACAATAGCAGCGATTACATGCCATGTCTTGTAATCAGCATCTGACTTGGATCTTCTCATTTACTCCTCATACTAACTATATCAGAGAGATGCATTATTAATCCCATTTTGCAGATAAGCACACTGAGGCAGGGAGCGGTTAGATAACCCCATCTCAAAGTCACAGGCTTTTAGGTGCCAGGGCGGGCCCCCGAGACCCCCACTCCCTGGCTGGAGTGCGTCATTATCATCATGATGACTCTTTTAACAGTCACGGCTTCTCCTCGACCTCAGATCTCCTGTGCAAATAATCCTTGGCCACGATGATGTCCATCCTGAAAGGCCCCAGGTCCACAGGTCGCACTGCCAGGGGTGTGGCGGGTGGGAGCTGGCCTTTGACCTCGGGACTCCTGAGGTTGGATTCTGGGCGTGTGGAACAGAGCAGGCTGCTAAACTACTCTGAACCTCAGTTTGATTATATATAAAAAGAGATTAGGCAACTCCCTCCAGTTCCCTCCCACTGTGGGAACTTTTCTGTCCTCTCAATAAATCCTGCTTTAAAAAAAAAAGAGGATATTGGGTCGGGTGTGGTGGCTCACGCCTGTAATCCCAGCACTTTGGAAGGCCAAGATGGGAAGATCGCTTGAGGCCAGCCTAGGCAACCTAGTAAGACCCCATCTCTACAAAAAAAATTTTTCTAAGGGCCATAGAAGAAGTTGTCAATGCCTTTCTTGGTGGATTGTGTGTTAAATGAATTACCGTGTGGGGTTCATAGTAAGAGCTCCATAAATGGCAGGTAGTGGTAGTGGTGGGGGTGATATAGACAAGATCCTGCAGGCAAATCTGCTGAAAGACAGAGCACGTCTGCGTTAAGGGTGGAGCACCAGACATCCCCTCATGAAAAGTCAACCGCCCACCATCCTTAAAAGAGACTCCAGTTCAGAGAGAACCAAAAGAAAAGTCGCAGCAGCTGCCTTAGCAGGCATGACGGGAGGGATGAGGCCTGGAGCACTGTAGCCGGCCGTGTAAAATGAACTGAAGCGAGTATAAATCAGACTCTAACACGCCCTCAATCCAAGGAGATGCTGTTACAACAGTGGTTCCAGGGGGGTCTTCAAGCCAGAGCAGTGATTGCTGGGGGATATGAATGTCAAATATCTTTCCTGCTCAGTGGTCTGGAGCAGCAGTGGCTTGGGGACTGACAAATACAGTTGCACAGTCTGTGCACCACACAAAGTCACCCAGCTCAAGGGGGACCCAGGGCTGACACTTGTCACACGCCATGCTCCAAGCCAGGCCTCTCAGTTTACATTCGACCTGGAGAGAGGGGCGCCTTTATCCAACAGTTCTGCCCAAAGGGACCATGTCATTAAAATATGCACAAAATGACAGTAAGTGCTGTCAGAGTCCCTGAAGGTTTATCCTCCCAGACAACGGCTCTGCGGGGCCTGGCCCTGGAGGCAACACCCTCCAGCCCACTCACCACTGTACCCTGCCCCATCTCCAGGGCAGACTTGCTGGAAGAAGCTGTGTTGGTGGGGTGAGGGGATGGCCCGTGTGAGCCGGGCTGTGAGTGGGCCTGGCAGAGGCAGGGAAGGGTGAGAGCAGGAAGACCGTGTCCTAAGGCCTGTGGGGACTGTACCACACTGTGGATGACAAGAATGCCCGCCAGGAAAGAAAAGGAAAGCTGAAACAGAGATCCACTCCACCTTCATGAGGAAGTCACAGTCACAATACGCCAACTCTCATCATAAACTTAAAAAAATACTGAGGTGACCTGTGCTTAGGAAGCCAAACTGCCGGGCAGGTCAGTGCCAGCAGGAAGGAAGTGTCTGTCGCTCTAGACGTTTCTCTCCAGAAATGTCACCGCCAGCCCTCCTGGGAGCCCTGAGACACAGACGGCACGGCCCAGACCTAGGGATCTGGTAGAAGAGGCTAAGCCCTGGCAGGCTGGGGTCAGAAAGGGCAGATCTCACACAGAAGAGGGAAACAGAGTCGTGTGGTCTTCAGGGGTCACTCGGCCAGGGTCAAGAACACACTCCCTGGCCTTCTTCATAAATGAGAATGAGCATAACATCCACTTTAAAAGGTAGTTTTAGAAACCAAACATAAGAGTCTAAAGCACAGTGACGCATAGTGTGTGATGGCTGTCACAGTCATTACAGGCTCCTGACATCATTCAGGCCTCTGTGCCTAAGGTGACTTAAAAATTATAAAATATCAGTGGCCACAGTAGCTCATGACTGTAATCCCAGCACTTTGGGCGACTGACGCAAGAGGATTGCTTGAGCTCAGGTGTTCAAGACCAGCCTAGGCCATGTATCATGACCTCATCTCTACAAAGAGTCAAAAACTTAGCCCAGCGTGGTGGCACACACCTGTAGTCTCAGCTACTCAGGAGGTTGAGGCAGGAGGATGGCCTGAGTCCAGGAGGTTGAGACTGTGGTGAGCCACGATTATTCCCCTAGACTCCAGCCTGGGCAACACAGTGAGACCCTTTTACCAAAAAAAAAAATTATAAAATATCCCCTTCCTTTATAGACTTAATGTTTTTGTCCCCCCAAATTCATACATTGAAACCCCCAATGTGATGGACGTGGGGTCTTTGGGAGGTAATCAGGTCATGAGGGTGACACCCATGAGAATGGGATTAGTGTCCTCATAAAAAAAGACCCAGAAAGCTCCCTCGGGCCTTCTGTCACGTGAGGACACAGGAAGCAGGTCCTCACCAGATACCTAGTCCACCAGCCCTTGATCTTGGTCTTCCCGCCTCCAGAACTGTGAGAAGTAGATGCTTGTTGTTTAGACATAGATGCTTGACATTTTTGTCATGGCAGCCCAAGCAGACTGAGACACCTTCTTTGGCATAAAAACGGATCATTTGGGGCATCGCATTGAATACAGAGCCTGGGCAGTCACTGTTCGCTGAGGACTGTGTGAACAGACGCCTTGAGAGCGTGCAGATGCAGGGGCGAGAGGGGTGCCCTTGGCAGTGACAGTCCACTGGCAATTGGCACTCAGCATGTGTTAGAAAACAGAGCAGGGGTTGCCCTGAAGCCTGAGGGAGGTGCCATGCCAGGGCACAGGAGCAGAGACAGACAAGAGCACCTGGGATTGCGGGCAGCCAAGGTCTGAGGGAGGCAAAGGACCAGCACTGACAGGATCAAGGTCTCACAGACGCTGGCCTGGAGCACAGCGCCCTGGCCAGTCTGCATGTTCCCAGTGCGGTGTGGTCTCTCCAAGCACCACGAGCCCTGACGTCCCAGCTGGTCACATGAGGTGGAGATGGATGATGGGCTGTGTGTGTGTAGGAGACTCTCTGGGTCTGGGGTGTGAATGCACGAGGATGTCAGGGACAGAGAGGCTCCCGTCACAGGCATCTCTCCCCGCACTTCCGGGAGAAACCATGGCTTAGCACTACGGTTTGGATATTTGAACCGCACATGCACGGGATCCAGGTTGTGTGCTCCTTATGAATCTAATGCCTGATGACTGATGCCACCACCACCCTGCTGTCTGTGGAAAAATTTTCTTCCACGAAGCTGGTCCCTGATGCCAGAAAGGGTGGGACCGCTGTACTAGATGATACAGAAGAGCTGCTGGTCCCTGAGTCACCGCCTGGAGGAGACCGCTTCTCTGATCTGGAAACCACTCGTGCAGCAGTTTTCCTGAGTGCTGGTTACCAATGTGTCTGAGTCCAGGGAGACAGAACATACACATAGACAAGTGACATGAAGAAGACTCATTGCTTACAGACAGGCAGCAAGGGACAGAAGAAGCCAGTCCCCCAAGGCTCAAAAATGCTGCCCAGGGTGAATGGAGTTTCAGCTGAGCGTGTCCCACTGACACCACACTGAGGGACCCCAAAAGATAGCCTGTCCTGGGTTATATGCCTCAGGGGAAGTGTGATTCCCTGGGCTGAAGCCTTCATGGACATCTTGCTTCCAGATGAGAGGGGAACAAAACCCAGCCTATCCCAGGCAATTCTTCTCTATCTCAGGACGTTGCAGTCTCTAGAAGGAACAGGAACAAGGCCTGGCCTATTTCTGGCTGTTTCTTTCTATCTTGGGATGTTGCATTTCCAGCACATTCTAGAGTCATTCTTGAGAACTACAAGCAAGAAAGGGGGAAGAATTGGGTCAGCCTGAGGCCATCTGGAGAAGCGTCCTGCACTAATTTTGGACCTCATGAGTCAGAAATAAACTTCCATCGCTTCTGAGCCATGACACTTTTGGGGGGTTATTTCTAACAGCAGCTGGCATCACTCTAAGCAGCACACATTCATTTAGACAGCGAACCTCTGCTGAATGTTTACTGTGTGCCAAGCCCTGGACTGAGCACAGAGACTGAAAAGTAAGTAACACAGAATCCTGGCCCTCAAGAAGTTCACAGAGAGAAACTCAGACAAGTCAACATTTCATGTTCTAAATGTTCCTGCTGCCTTTACCAAGTAGACTCTGTCTAAATCCCAATACATGGCCGGGCTCGGTGGCTCAGTCTATAATCCCAGTGCTTTGGGAGGCCAAGGTGAGTGGATTGCCTGAGCCCGTGGGTTCAAGACTCACCCAGGCAACTTGGTGAGACCTCATCTCTACAATAAATCAAAAATTAGCCGGGCGTGGTAGCGCACACCTGTAGTTCCAGCTACTTGGAAGGCTGAGGTGGAAGGATCACCAGAACCTAGCAGGTTGAGGCTGCGGTGGCCGGGAGCATGCCACTGCACTCCAGTTGAGGCGACGAGGTAAGACTCCAACTCAAAAAAATAAAAATAAAAATAAATCCCAGAACATGATCAGAGAACAGTAATTTGCTGTTCTTCTGGGCCATGCTCTGTTGTCAACTTCTCTCCCTCAGAAATACTGCTTTCATCTTGTCACTTCTCTGCAAAAGAACTTCCATATCCTTCCTGCGGTACACGGGGAAACACTTTAAAAATTCTGGGCCATAATGTCTACCGGCTTTGCATCAGATCTTTTGTGCTCATTCAAGGTAGACTTTTCATCAAAATGATGAGACTGATAGAATCCTTATTTCTAAATCATTAGCTACATTTTCTTCAAATTTACTTAGGAAAGAAGCATGTTGGCATAGTGTCTAGGAGCTACATACTGTGTTTGCTTTTAGAATCTATATATCATATAAATTTATATTGAGCTACATTTGATATATAAGTATTTGGAGATAAAAACACATGTGGGTTAATAAAAATAGAAAACTTTCTTTTTTAAGTAGGAGTCTCACTCTGTTGCCCAGGTTGGAGCGTAGTGGCACACTCATGGCCACCACAGCCTTGGCCTGCAGGACTCAGGTGATCCTTCCACCTCAGCCTTCCAAGTAGCTGGAACCACAGACACACGCCACCATGCCCAGATAAATTTTTTTTATTTATTGTAGAGATGAAGTCTCACAAGTTTCCCAGACTGGTCTTCAATCCCTGGACTCAAGCAATCCTCTCGCCTCCACTTCCCAAAGTACTAGGATTACAGGCATAAGCCACCAGACCTGGCAAAATAGCTAACATTTTAAAAACCGAAATAAAAATTTTAAATGAAATAAAATTCTGAGCCTTGATTTTCAAGAGCCCACAGCATAACCCAATCTGTCTAACCAGTGTGGCCCAAATGACAGGTAGAGCCTTCTGAACACTGGGAATTTAGCTGTGATGGGTTCACACCCCCAATTCCACACACTGTGGATGTCCAGGGCCCTCCTCAAGATGTCTGTGAGCCTCTGGATGCCCTCATTCTATGGCCGCTTCTTCACCCCACAGTGAAGTCTCTCACCTCCAACGCCTGCCACAGACCACATTGACCCAGAAGAGAACCCAGCCCTTCCTTCAATTCTCACAAAAACACCTCTCATGAAGCATCCAAGTTCGAGTGAAAGGGTTATAGAGGAAATTACATTCCAGAGATGGAAATAGTTCCACACGGAATAATAAATGCCCCTTGAGAAATGTCCATTGGTGGCCACATCCCTGGGGAATTCCTACCAGACCGCCCCTCACCACAAAAGACTCTGACCTCTGTGCTTTCCCTATACCTTGGGAACTCCAAAGTTTATCATGTTGTCAAGGCACAGAATCCTCTGTCAAAGACTGGGTAAGGCCTTGAAATTCAAGGACAGGAAAACACGTCCTGCTTTTCTCTCTCTCTGCTCTGACATACTACATTCCCTAGGCAATTGAGCACAGAAAACTCTTATGCACAACTGTAGACAGAATAATAGGCTCCCAAACATGTCCATGCCTGAATCCCTGGGTGCCCTGCATTACACAGCAAAGGGTTTTTAAATGGAACTAAAGTTACAGAAATCTAAAATAGGGAGACCTAGGTGACCTGGGTGGGCCTGCTGTAAGCACATGAGTCCTTAAATTGCGCAGAGAGCTTTCCCTGGCCGGAGCCAAAGACACAAGACAGAAAAGGAAAACAGAAGTCAGAGAAATTGAAAGCATGAGAGAGTCTTCATGCTTACCCCCCACCACTCCTAGCGTGGAATGTGCTAGAAGTAATTTGGGCAGCTTGTAAGAGCAAAGACCAGCTCCTGCCCATCAGCAAATGGAGACCTCAGTTCTGGGGCTGCAAGGACTGAATCTGGTCACCAGCCTGAATGAGCTTGGATGCGTATTAACTCCCACCGCCTCCAGAAAGGAATTCAGTCCTCGCGATGTCTTGATTCCAACCTTGTGAGACCCTACAGAGAGGCCCCAGCTAAGCCACACTCTACCAGGACTTCTGACCTGCAAAAACTGTGAGATAATGGGTGCCTTTTTAAGCTGCTACTTTTGTGGTCATGCGTTACAGCAGCTGTAGAAAACTAACACACACCCTCGATCAGTGTTCCACTCACACCTCCTCACCGCCATTACTTGACTACTGGCCATCCCACCCTTCAAATCCACCCCCTTAAGTTCACCACTCTGAGCCCCTGTAAGACTCAGAAGGATCATTTGAGATGATAATAAACATAAGCACGTTCTGAGGTCCAACGGCAGCTACTGTGTTCAATGGGACAACAGTCCTGAATAGTCAACACACACATTTGGAAAACCGGTGTGACACTTTTGGTCTGGAGAATACATTCTTTTCAGTCCCTGGCAAGAGGGCAGATCAGAAACTGCTACTTTCACTTGGAAGGGACAGCAGTACACATTCATGGTCTGACCCCAGGGCTGTGTTAACTCTCCTAGGCTCTAAAATAATTTAGACTGTGGAGAGATTGATCATGTAGACCTTCTACCAAACATAATCCTGCTTTTTTATGTTTACTGTCCATTGTTAATTAGACCTCAGGAGCAGGAAGTGTCAGGTACTCTGGAACCCCTTATAAGACAAAGCTTTGGAAATAACTCTTTATAATTCAGTAACAAGAAGATAAATTCCTCACTTTTAAATAGGCAAAGGAGCTAGGTGCAGTGGCTCACCCCTATTATCCCAGCACTTTTGGAGGCTGAGGTGGAAGGATCACTTGAGGCCAGGAGTTCAAAACCAGCCCAGGCAATAAATATAGCAAGACACCATTTCTATAAAAATTTTAAAAATTAGCTAGGTATGGTGGTGCACACCTGTTGTCCCAACTACTCAGGAGGCTGAACTGGGAGGATAGTGTGAGGCAGAAGTCTGAGGCTGTGTGAGCTCTGATTGGACCACTGCATACCAGCCTGGGTGACAGAACGAGACCCCATCTCTTTAAAAAAAAAAAAGGGAGGGGGATAAACAACTTGAATAGGTATTTCTCCACAAACCTACACAAATAGACAACAAATATAAGAAAAGATGCAGCCGGGCTCGGTGGCTCAGCCTGTAATCCCGCGCCTTTGGGAGGCTGAGGTGAGTGGATTGCCTGAGCCCGCGGGTTCGAGACCCGCCTGGGCAGCGAGACCTCATCTCTACGATAAATCAAAAAATTAGCCGAGCGTGGCAGCGCATGCCTGTAACTCCGGCTACTAGGAAGACTGAGGTGGAAGGATCGCCGGAGCCTAGCAGGTTGAGGCTGCGGTGGCCGGGAGCAGCCACTGCACTCCAGTCTGGGTGACAGAGTGAGACTCCAACTCAAAAAAGAAAAAAAAAAAAGAAAAGATGCATAGCATCATTAACCATCGGGGAAATATGAGTCAAAATCACAGTGAAATTTGACTTCTCACCCACTACGATGCTTAGAATAAAACATACAAAACTGGAACTCACTGCTGGTGGGAGTGAGAGGTGGTGCAGCCACTTTGAAGAATAGTCTGACAGCTGTTCAAAATATTAAACATAATTAACATCTGACCCAGAAATTCCCTGTCTAGGTACATACACACGAGAAATGAACACACATATTCACATTTGTACATGAGCATTCATAGCCGCATTGTTCAAAATTGCTAAAAAAGTAAAAACAACATAAATGTCTTTTTTTTTTTTTTTTTTTAGTTGGAGTCTCACTCTGTCCCCAGGCTAGAGTGCAGTGGCACACTCACAGTCACTGCAGCCTCAACCTGCTGGGCTCAGGCAATCCTTCTGCCTCAGCCTTCCAAGTAGCTGGAACAACAGGCACATGCCATCACATCCAGCTAATTTTTTTTACTTATTGTAGAGACAAGACCTTACCAAGTTGCCCAGTCTGGTCTCAACACCTGGATTCAAGCAATCCTCTCACCTCTGCCTCCCAAAGTGCTGGGATTATAGGCGTGAGTCACCACACTCGGCGTCCTAACATCTATTAACTGATGAATGCATCAGTAAAATGTAGCCTAGCCACACGATGGAATACATTTGGCAATAAAAAGGAATGAAATATTAATATGCTGAAACACAGGTATACCTTAAAAATATTATGCAAATGGAGAGGCCGGTTACAAAAGACCACACAATCGAATAATTCCATTCACTTGAAATATCCAGAATAGGTAAATTTATAGAGACAGGAGGTAGACCAGTGGTTAGCGGGGCCTCGGACAGACGAGAGAACTGAGGTAAAATGGCTTAAAGGGTTTGAAATTGACTTGGGTGTGGTGAGTGTATCTAAAATCGACTGTGATGAATGGTTGCCCAACTCTGAATATACGAACGAAAATCCACTCATCTGTATACTTTAAACAGAAATTCTATGGCTGATGAATTATATCTCAACAAAGCAGTTATAAAGAAGAGGAAAGAGGAGGAGAAAATGAAAAAAGGAAAGGACGAGGGGAGGAAGGAAAGAAGGAAGGGTGAGAAGGATTCTTGTCTAGTATAGATCTTTGAAAACTAAAGACAATGGTGGGGGGTGCATCCCAGGCTCAGACTTTCCCTCCACGTCTTTGTAGGTAGTGTGGTTTGCAGTGAATCCTCCCACCAGTGCCCTCGTGGCTCCCACCTCACCTTCCTCTGAGCTGTAGGATCTGAGAGAGGCAAAAGAAACAAGGGCTGTGTCTGCCGTGACCCCTGATTCTCCCCAGTATCTGAGATGCTTTTGATAGAATATGACATTCTACCTGCCTTTGACCAGAAATGAATCCAGACAGCTGTGAGTACAGGAATTCTCAGTCCTAATTTGAGGACTCTGTTGCTATTACTCGTAACTGGCCACAAGATGACAGTATTGTCATACTCAAATTCTAGCCATCCTGGGCTCTTCCTCACAGGACATAGTTCTGCCCCTCTGAAAACACTAGGCTTGAGTTTTATTTAAAGAGATTATCATAAAAATAACAAAGTATTCGTTAAAAGGGAAAGAACTATGATTGTGGTCATTGAGGATTAAACAACCCTTCTTTATTAAGCCTTAATAGAAATGTGTTGTGAAAAATATATACATTACTTTCAATGATGCAAGGTTTCATTTGATATGGTTTCCAAACCCATGGACCCCATGTGAATTCCAGTCACCTTAGTGTCCCTTAACATTTTCTCCTCCGAAGTAGGGGTGCCCCCAAGTGAGAACCTGTAGCCCAGGGCGGTGCCCCCAAAGTGACTGAGAGCTCAGGGGCGGGGCCTCACAGGAACTTGGGTTCTGGCCCACCACCCAGCTGGGTGATCAGTACCTCTGTGCATGCCTGAAGCATGAGAGTGGATCCTGCTTCACTGAACTGTGGAGAGTAACGGAGAGACATACGTCGGGTACCAGACTCGAGCCTGGTGCAGGGTGGGCTCCCAGTTACCGACCACCGTCCACTCAGTGGCTCTCAACTCCGTGCTCTCTGGCACCTCCCGGGGAATTTTTAAAACTGCCCCATTCCCAGTGAAAATCAAAGCCACAATGGGATACCACTTCATGCCCGTTGGGATGGTCATGATGAAAACAAAAGCAAACAGAAAATAACTCATGTTATTGAAACCCTTGTGCGCTGCTGGTGGGCATGTATGGTGGTGCAGCCACTGTGAAAAACAATATGGAAGTTCCTCAAAAAATTAGACATAAGACTGGGTGTGGTGACTCACACCTGTAATCCCGGCACTCTGGAAGGCTGAGGCAAGAGGATTGCTTGAGTCCAAGAATTCAAGACCAGCTTAGGCAACATAGTGAGACCTCGCCTCTACAAAGAAAATTAGTCGGGCATGATGGTGCATGCCTGTTGTCCCAGCTACTCAAGAGGCTGAGGTGGGAGGATCACCTGAGCCTAGGAGGTCAAGACTGTGGTGAGCCATGATCATGCCACAGATCTTCAGCTTAGGTGACAAAGTAAGACCCCCCCCCTAATTTTTTTAAAAAGCACTAAACACAGAATTGTCTCATGTTCCGGAGATTCCACTTTGGAGTATATATCCCCGAAAAAGTGAAAGCAATGATTCAAGCAGATAATGGTACCCCATGTTCATGGCTGCATTACTCACAGTAGTCACAAGGGGGAAGCAGCCCAGCATCCACCCACAGGCGGACAGGTGATCACACTGTGGTTGGTTCCTACAGTGGAGTGTCTTTTATCCCTGAGGAGGAGGGAAATTCTGGCACATTCTACAACATGGCCCAACCTGTGGCACACTATGTTCAGTGAAAGAGGCCAGGCACATAAGGACAATTCTGCATGATTCCGCCGACCACGGATGTGAGATTCCTAGAACAGTCAACAAGCTCCTTGGGGCAGGAAGTGGGTGGTGGTTTTCTGGGGTTGGGGGAGAGGAGGGAGCTGGTGTTTAAGGGTCTCAGAGTTTCAGTGTGGCAAGATGGAGACAGCTCTGTGGACAGATGGCGGCCATGGCTGCACACCTGTGTGAATACTCTGAACGCCTCTGAGCTGCACGCTCAGAAATGGTTAAAAGGGTCAAGGTTATGCTATGTGCGTTTTACCAGTTTTCCTTTTTTAAAAAATAAGCTGCCTTTGCAAATGTTCAAAAACATTTTTTGAGGCATCCTCCAGTGGATGGTCGTTCCCAGAAGGAGGCGGGAAAAGAGGCCAGAGAGCCTTTCGGGGGGGTGGGCACAAGTGTACCA
>NW_007247832.1:902745-914694 GCF_000164805.1 Carlito syrichta
GCTGGGTGAACACAAGGGGCCCAGCATTCAAATCCAGATGGCGGCTTTTGAGTCAAAGGTGCTGAAAGCTTCCATTGGGACTGAACCCTGGAACCTTCCGTCCATCGGGCCTGCGTGTAGCCCACAGCTGTCCCCCGGGTGAAAACCAGCAGTTACAGCTACAGGGTGACATGTCCCTGGAGAGCTCTCACTGCCTCCAGTGGTGTCTGGGCCGGGCGTGTCACACATGAACACGACGCCCTCGCCCTCTGGAAGCTCACGGTGGCCCCTGCTGGGTCTCTGAGCCCTGAAAGCACACACTGTCTCCCTCCAAGTTCAGTGGCCTCCTGGGGCCCTGAAGAAGAAAGAAGTCCTGGGGACAGGATGACATTTCTGTTTTCCCGAAAGGATGCCCCAGGGACCCAGAGCCGGATGAGGGATCCCAACGCTTCTTTCCCAGAGTGGGAGTCAGAGTTCCTGCACACAGGGCTGTTCACACTCATGTCTAGTCCAGGGCAGGCGAAAAGTCACTCCATCAGAAGCATTTAGTTCACGCCTGCAATCCCAGCACTTTGGAAGGCTGAACCAGGAGAATTCCTTGAGCCCAGGGGGTCAAGATCAGCCTGGGCAGCATAGTGAGACCCCGTTTCTACAAAAATGTTTTTAAAAATTAGCTGAGTGCAGTGGCTCACATCTGTAACCCCAGCACTTTGGAAGTATGAGGATTGCTTGAGACCACAAGTTCGAGACCAGCCTGGGCAATATGGTGAGGCCTCATCTCTACAAAAATGTTTAAAAAAAAAAAAATCCTGGGCATGACAGTGAGCACCTATAGTCTCAGCCTCTTGGGAGACTGAGGCAGAAGGATTGCTTGAGCTCAGGAGTTCAAGACTGCGGTGAGCTATGACCACACCCCTGCACTCCAGCCTGGGAAGCAAAGCGAGACCCTCTCTCTTAAAAAAAAGAAAAGAAAAGAAAGAAAAAAGTATTTCATTATTTCATACTAGCATGCAATGGTGGGTCAGCAGAAGTGAAGCCACCACACAGAGGGACACGATCCCCCCCTAATCCACCATCACACGTGCACACAGTCACACAACCACGCACGCGGGTGCACACACACACCACTGGTACTCATGAAATCAGCACTATTAAAACGTGCGTGGACAACACATTGAACACCTGATAGGTAAGCTGTCCTTTTTTTTCTCTGGGAAGAGTGAAGTCCCAACACCACAGACGCCCGGGGACTTCTGAGCAAAACGCTCTTCTCCCTGGCAGGTCAGGCCCAGACTGTGCTGATATATAAACTCAGACAGCTGAAATTCCCAGGAGTCCCAGGAGGCCAGCGTTCATTAGATAAACCTTCGATGTTACGGCCCCATTAGTTAATTAAATGATCATTTTACTGCGCCCAAAAGGAGCTGTAAGACTAATCCAAGTGCCACCAGTTTTATGGGGTCCGTGGGCCGTTTACAAGCTTCTTCCACTCACAAGTGTCGAATTGGGGCTGTATTGGCAGATAAAAGAGGGATGGGGCAGCCGTGATTGTAGCCTGCGCACCGATATCTTTATACTGCGCTATAAAAGCCTATTATGCTTAATTTAAAGAGTGAAAATTGTTGACATCTCTTTCAATGGCTAATCTTTAGGAAACAATGAAGAGAATATTATTTGAAAGGAATAAAGTGCTCGCTTTATTGGAGAGTGGTAAAGTTCTAATAGTTGGCAAAACAACGCGGTATTTACTCTTCAAGATAGTCGGTTTATTAGCTTAAGTGGCTGAGCGTGGTTTACAGTCGGCCTGGGCCGTGCGTGCGTGCGGAGGTTTTACTTGGATTGTAGCAACTGAGGTTGTGTTGTTGTTTTTCTTTTCTTCTTTTTTTTTCTTTGCTCTTTCTTTCTCCCTCCTCCAACCCAGAAAGGGATCAAAGGGGACACTTTTAAGGAACATAGCAGTAAATGTGGCAGAAGTCATTTCACGAAAAAATGTCCTGAAAGAGAAAGATGTTTCGTCAAATGCTAAATCTGGGCTGGGCATGGTGGCTCACGCCTATAATCCCAGCACTTTGGGAGGCCAAAGTGAGAGAATCCCTTGAGCCCGGGAGTTTGAGACCGGCCTGGGCAACATAGCAAGGCCTGGTCTCTATTAACAAAAATATATTTTTTTAATCAAATTATTAGCCGGGTATGGTGGTGCGTGCCTGTAGTCCTAGGTATTCAGGAGGCTGAGATGGGAGGACTGCCTGAGCCCAGGAGGTCGAGGCTGTGGTGAGCCTTGATTGGGCCACGGCTCTCCAGCCTGGGCAACAGAGTGAGACCCCAACTCAAAAAAAAAAGCTAAATACTTCATGGGTGGAATTGCTCAAAGTAAGAACTTGCCAGGAGTTTGGGAGCATGACCAGGTCTGGGGGTGAGGCTGGTGAGTCTGTGAGGACACGCCCCCCATGCCCTGACCCTATTCCATGCCCTGCCACGTATATACCTTGCACCAGAATAGGAGGACAGGAGGCTGAGTCAGGGCTCCCGTGTGACCTTGAGAAGGCCCAGGATAACCTGTGTCACTACATTCAGCACGCGGGGCCCACCTGTCCTCATCCTCCACTTCCCAGGAGCCCAGGAAGGCCAGAACTAGGGCTTATTCACAGTTATGTTCCAGGAAGCTGTGCTTGGTGCACAAGTGTTTAATAAGCACTTGCAGGCGGGGCACAGTGGCTCACTCCTGTGATCCCAATACTTTGAGAGGCCAAGGTGGGAGGATTGCTGGAGCCCAGACGTTCAAGACCAACCTGGGCAACATAGCCCCAGACCTCATCTCTACAACAAAATCACAAAAATTAGCCGGGCACGGTGGTGCACGCCTGTAGTCCCAGCTACTTGGGAGGCTGAGGCAGAAGGATCGCCTGAGCCCAGGAGTTTGAGACCAGCCTAGATAATATAGTGAGACCTCCTCTGTCAAAAAAAAAAAAAAAGTCAAAAAATGACCCAGGCGTGGTGGCACACACCTGTAGTCTCAGCTACTTGGGAGGCTGAGGTGGAAGGATCGTCTGAACCCAGGGAGTCTATGCTGTGGTGAACCTTGATCGTGCCATTGCACTGCAGCCTGAGAGACAGAGTGAGACCCTGATCCCCCCCCAAAAAAAAAATTAAAAGCACTTACAGAACCAGGTGGGTGGGGAGAAGGTTCTGAACCAGAGGAAGTGTGATTGTTCACTTTTGCGACCACGGCTCTTGGTTTGCACACACAGGGTTGGGGATCGGGGCCCAGGCCAGCCGTCCCCCAATTCGAGGGCACAGATGTCCCTGCACATGCCTGGCATCCAGGAAACCCATCTTTCACAGGCTAGCACTCAGCATGACTTCATCCCAGCTGAGGTCATCCACGACACACGATTCGCAAGCTTCGCTTGGGTCCCCGGGGGAGGAGGACCTGGGTCCCAGGAGAGTTCGGGAGCGCTGAGGCCTGGCACATGCCAGGGCCCTGGATAGTGGCTACCTTGGCCTCTAGTGGCCCCACGGATCTTGGGATCGGGGACAAAGAGCACACCCCATGGGACACGGAGGTGCTGACGGTCACCGGCTCCCCTTTCTCGGATTCCCCATGGCCAGGATTGTGAAACAGACAGGGGGACCAGCCCACCGCCCAGCAGTCTGCAAGTTCCAAAGGTGACCAGGCCAGGCAACGCAGGGCCTCCCAACAAGCCCGCGGATCACTCATGCCAAGAGGAGTTGCTTATCTCTTGAACTTTCAGCCTGCTCACTCCATGCAAAGTACATATCGCTTCGCTTCAGGCCATAAAAAAGGAAAAAAAAAAAGCTTGTGTTTATCTGCTGGAGCCAAATCCAGTCTCTCCCAGGTGACCCTCCTGTGGGACTATTTCCTTGTTCTCCAAGTTCCAGTTTCTGAAGTCAAGGCCAGCCAAATAGTGGGACTCACCCAGCAGCCTGAGAACTCAGGCCAGCCCAAGGCCTTGAACCCAGGTTACCCAGTGGCCCAGTCCAAGGCCAAGGTCAAGGGCAGGAGCAGGGGTGCAGGAGAGCACTGGCCCCCAGGCCTTCTGTTCTACAGTTAATGAGATGCTGGCCAACTAGTATTCAGAAGGCATTGACCATTGACGGGATCGAAGGAAATCTCTTCTTGGGACCCGATGGGGCCTCTGGGAGGTCTGAGAAGACTGGTCCCTAAAGAGGCCGCTATCTGACTCTGGGTGGCACCTGAATCCCCAAGAATACAGGCCAGACCTGTGCCAACCCAGGCCGCCCCCTTCTCTTCCCTGCCTATCCTGGGGCCTGGCATCTGGCTACCAGCACCACCACGCATGGGAAGTAGATTGGCAGCAAGTAGCAATGTCCCTTCTTCTAGGTGATCCTGGAGAAAGCGGACCCGATGGGGAGTGGGCCAGTTTTTGGCGGACACACAGACTCAGCGTTCAGGACATCCGCCCCGACCAGAAGTCCCTTCGTGGCCAAGGGCAGTCCTCCCAGGCCGGCTTTGGTTTTGCCATTACCCGAGGCTCGGGTCAGCTGTGAACACATGGAAAGGGTGGGATGCCACATGTTCGGTCGACGTGTCCTCAGAGAAGAGCTGCCACCCATGCCTCCACTGCCCCAGGGCCACCCCCCACCCTTGGCAGAGTCAGGGTAGGCCTCCCTCCGCCCACATGTGTGACATGAACCTCTTTGCGAAGACTGAGTCATTCAGAGATGGCCTGTTATCAATCCCCCCTTTTAACGTGGCACCTGCCAAAGCCACCTCTCAGGAATCTGTGCTTCAGCTGCCTCTGCGGAGTCATGGCCTGACAGTTTTATTTTCCCCAGAAGCAGCATTTACTGGGCAACACGTGAGACTGTCTGTAGACCCCACGGAGCTGGCCAGAAAAGGGTTCTAGAAAAGGTCGTCAAGAGCACCAGGAACAGTGGCCTTTCCGCGCCCAGGGCCCACCAGTGAGGAGAGCTGGAGACTGGAACAGGTGAGGGTCGGGGACCAGACCCTGGGCCACCTGTCCCTGGTCCTAGGCGCCAAGCGGTCCCAGCTTGCAAACTCACAACCATGCATGACTGCACACTACCATAAAAAATATGGGAAACGAGGGGGAAGCCCCTCAGATCTTCCCGGCACATCCTACTGTCTGCTCACCCCACAGGCCACAGCCTCCCCTGAAGACGCAGATACGACCGCGGCATTAATGATGCTGTAAAATAATACAGTGAGAGACACTCTCAGGAGCTAGCACTTGATAAAAGGGAGATTTATAGCCACATCCATCAACCTAATTATCTTTTACTGGGGTTTAAACTTAGCAGTAATCCTAATCTCTATTGAGTATGGTTTACAGGATCTATGGACACTTTACAATCTTCCTCTGCTCACAAGTGTCGAATTATGGCAATATTGATAAAAAGGTGGAGTCATTGGGAGGCGAGACAGCCCCGGGACCAGCGACGACGCTCTTTACTGCATTGTAAAAGCCTATGACTCTCTGATTTCGGATGAAAATTTGTGGCCAATAATCTGAGCTGATAATGTTTCGGATACAATTCTGCAGATCATAAAAGTCCCCTTCTTGGCTTTCTCCGACACGCTTTCTCCAACACATCCAGTCGGGCTCCAGCCCCAGGATCTGCCCTCATGGACTTGACCATGACAGCAGGGCAGAAGAGTCTAAGCTGCCTCCCTCTTGAGGGCCAACCTCCTCCAGTAAGGACAGAGCAGATGGGAACCTTGACATCCATCTATAGGAAACAGCCTTGGGTTACTCCACCCAGTGGCGTTCAGTTCCCCAGCTTCCTTCCCCTGGTTGTCTCCTACAAAGAGACCATTTTCTAGAGGTCTTTATAAGAAATCATGCTCTGTGCTATTCAGGGGAGAGGAGAGAAGAGCTGGGGGAATGTTTGCCCTGGAAGCTTGGCCTCCTGGGCTGTCTCAGCCAGCTAAGGCCACTTGACAGGGAGCTAAGGGCCAATACTACGGTTTTGAGCCCAGCACACCCAAGAGAAATCAGTGCCTTCACAGAAGCAGTTCTCTTTTTCTCTAATCCCCTCACCCTTTGCTGTCAGTCCCACCTGTTTTCCCTACGGCCCTGTGACTGGTGGTGGATGAGCCTTTATCTAGAAAGTGGTGTCAAAATCTTCGATGCTTCCTGACTTGAGTTGACTGGAACTAAGACCAGGTGCATTCCAAGGAAAAACGTTTTCAAAAAGGAGCTCGCCGTGGGATTGCACGGCTCTTGTGGGAGAGTTTGTGGATTCTGGGTGGAAGAAAAGTGGCCATTGATACCCCCAGCCCCTCGGACTTCCTGGGGGCTGTGTCACTTGGAAGTACTTTGGCACAGCAATCAGGGTACTTGGGTCACTCTAGAAAAAGGCCCCCTTCCTTGAGGCAGCCGGTACCCCATCCCACCTTGACCTCCTGGGCTGGAGCTCAGCCCTGCATCCCCCTTGAAAGGTTCCAGCCTCTCTCCAGATGCTGAGATTCCCTGCCACGGCCATTGGCCTCCTGGTTCTACTTTTTTTTTTCTTTTTCCAGAGTGCTATTTTTCCCAGGTGTCTCTTCCTCTGGAAAGTTTTCCAGGCCTGACCCAATCCCAGGCTGGCCCTTCAGTCCTGGTAATGACCCCACACCACCCCCAGGATGTGCTTACAGGACAAGGGTGTGCATTTCTTCCCCACGTGCCAGTCAGAAGATGGAGCCTTGGCCCTCAGCCCGGTCCTGTAGCTGGGGCTCAGACGAGCTTCCAAGCCCCAGGTTGTCACTCTCCGTGCACTTGTCTCTCCATTCAGGTGCTGGAATGGGTAGCAAAGGGGTGTCTGGAAGCCAGCTGTGCTCCACAGAGCCAGGGGCCAGATTAGGGCACAGGGCAGGGAGCACATGGTGTGACCCCCAACTCTTGGCTGTAATGCCACCACTACCACATGGTTCCATCGGGGGCGGCAGGTACATTTTAAAGGGAGATGGCAGGGAAGCCTACCTTGCTGGGAAGGCAGGTTTGTGGGGGCTTGTTGGGGTGGGAGCACGTGGGGGAGCCCCATAGCAGAGGGAAAGCTGTGGTTCAGGCAGTAGGAAGGCCCCCAGGATGGGGAGAAGGAGCTTTGGGGGGCGAGACACAAGCTGAGAGAGGCACAGTCTGAGGTCTGCTCTGCACGCCATCCAGGACAATGTGGACTGTACAGTCGTTCCTTAATTTTCCATTTTGCTGAGGACATACTCTGGCGGCCTCATGAATCACCTGCCTGTGTTCCCACTGCCAGAACATTCCTGATACTCTCAGAGTATTATCCCTGAAATAGGCAGAGGCTTCAGGGTCCATCCATGCAGTTTGACACTGCAAGGTAGCAAGGAGTCTAGCTAGCAAGGACCAGGTGGGTTCCAGAGAAAGCTTTGGCCACAGGAGTGTTTTCTGGAAAGTCAGGAAAACGTCTTTTAACTCAGGACAGAATCCTTCCCTTTGCCTCAAAAAAAAAAAAAAAAGAATAAAAAATTTTAAAAAGCATGCCGGTAATAAGGAAAGCTTCCAATGTCCACTAATAATGAGACATATTAAAAGGACATTCTCAAAGATTGCCAAAGCAATTGCAGTAAAAAGTCAACAGTGGCTGGAAATAAAGTCAATACAATTTCTCCACCTGAAAACATAAATGTTCTAGAGATGATTTATTTGGCCATAAATTATTTTCATGTGCATGTTCCCCCCCCCGCTTTTTTTTTTATTGTACACATTTTAAAATTAGCTCGTATGAACAGAGTGGGGATGGAAGGGCTCGGATGTTTTTAATTTTTAGAAATATTTATGTATTTACGATTTCTTTATCTCCCCGAAAGAAACTCTGGGGAAAATCTTTAGAATCCACATTGCTTTTAAACTCTTAAAGCTGTTAACTCGCCGTTGAAAGAGAACTCGCCGTTGGCTTTGGGGGCAGGAGTCGCTTGGGAGGTCTGGCTGGGAGGAAAAGGCTCCGCCATGCCCGTGTTGTTTGCCCATGTGCAAGGAGGCAAGAAGTCAGTTCGGGATTCCGCCCTATCTGGTCCTCCCTATCTTATCAGGTGGTAAATCTGTCCTTTGATCTTGTCAACAATGTGGAAAGTTGAAGACAGCTGCCACCACCCCTGTCAGCAATGCCTCCTCAGCCCCTCATAAAACATTTATGAAACCGGTCGTAAACGCCCGATAAGGAAAAGGGCTCAAGATTTCAAAAGTCAGCAGCTCTGCAGAAAATGCCCTTCTCCACCGCCAACGTTTCTTTATTTGAGAAGCAAACACAAGCCATCCATTCCCACCGGCCATAAAGTTTCTGAGCAAAGAGTTTCACCAAACCCTGAGATTAGCAGAATTTGTTTCGAGTCTTACCCGCGTCCAGAAACCACCTCCTTTCCCCTGCCCTGCCCTTCCCGAAATTCCCCAAGTTGATGTGGGCACAGAAGGCCGGGGCAGCGGGCAGGAGGAACAGTCCGTCAGGGACAGATAAAGGATCATTGGATGCCCCAAAGTAAGCAAATATTCTGTCATGGGGTCTAGAAAAGGGAAGGAGTAGCATTTTAGTAGCACATCATAAAATATAACTTTGGAAATATTGATTTTTAACCTTCATTGTGTTTTCTGGGGAAATCAATTGAGCTCTCTGAGTTTAGCAGAAGTCGACAGAGTCCTTCAGTCTCTGGGGTTTTTCTCAGTGAACTTTCCCAGGCGAGTGTCAGAGGAGTGGAGTTGCTTAACCCAGGGGTCTTAGGAATGGAAAAGGAAAGCTGGCCTTGAGGGGTGGTCATCAGGGGAACTCTAATAAGCTTCAGGGCAGGGAGTGTCACATGCTCACATGGTGTAGGAGAAGGAACAACACGGACTGTACAGTCATTCCTTAATTTTCCATTTTGCTGAGGACAAACTCAGCGAATGATTGCTGAGAATTTGTCAGATGATGAACAGATGAATAAAAGAATGAAGGAATGATGCAACACAGCACACTTGAGCTGAGAGAAAAAACAGGGGGGACATCCAGACCACCCAGGCATAGCCTTATCTGGTACTTTGCTTTCAAGATGATACAAAGGATAACAGAATTGATTGGGGCATGTCTGTCTTTCATCTCATCTGCCCCAGCCAACAGGTGGCCGCTTAAAGAAAAAGAAGGAAGGACCCCAGGCAACCGAATGAATGAATCCCCCAGACGGGCCCCTCCCCTGCATAGACAGCCTGGCCCTCCCACACACCCCCAGACTGGAAAAGGTTTCCCAGCATCCTCTTCCTCTTCCCAGAATGCCATCTGGGCGGCTCATCCCACCTCTGGGTCCTCCACATTTGCCTCGTTGCTTACATAAAGCAAATCCCTCTGCATTCGCCCTGAGCTGTGTGAGTGCCCAGTGTGTCCTCTGTGTGTCCGTTTTTCCATGTCTGGGAGGGTGGAGGTCACTGCTATTTGATTGACCTTTAAGGCGCTGACCCCGTCATCTACCAGGCCGCGGGAACTGATGACAATGGTGATCCAGGGAGTGGTGCTAACACAAGGAGGATGGCGGATTCCCCATCCCCCAAACGAGGTCACACGCTTGCCCAGCAACACCCGGCAGGGAGACTCCATGGACAGGTGAGACCCAGTGGGCTTCAGTACTGGTCACAGTGGGTGAGGATGCCTGGGCACGTGGAAGCATCAGAGACAGGGTTTGACTGTCACCAAGGATCAAGAACGAGCAGACAGCAGCATCCAAGATGTCCCAAAGTGCTGCCCCCATCAGCACTGGTGTGGCCAAAAGCCACCAAGGCAGGCAGACATGCACTGACTATAAGACATCGGAACCCTGTGGCAAAGAGGCCGTGTTGTTGAGGTTCACAGCTGAAGCGTGCCCAGATAGTTCTGGAACATAGGACGAGAGCTGGATTTCCATGGAGAATTCAGTCCCAAGAAGCAGTGGTCTTGGAGGAAACCCCAGCAGATGAGTCGTTTCCTATCTTTTGGTCAGAGAACCCAGTGCCATGAACCACACGCAGCCTGGGGACAGGGGAGCGCTGCTCCCTCAGGTAGAGCTGTGGGGAGAGTGAGGAGGAGGAGGAGCTCTGGGGACAGAACCTGCACAAGACAAGCACACAGGTTCCTGTCACCCTGGACAGGAGGTCACTAGCATTTTTTGCAAGTCAAGAGGCCATGAGCGCAGAGGTCTGACGCTCAAGCCTCTGCTGATCGTCTGAACCCCCATCCAGCTCACCCACTCACTACCTTCAGCATCAGTTTTCTCATCCATAAACTGAGGGTCATGAACTACAAGATGAAAGGTGCTGCACGTGTGACATTTAGGAGTATTCAGCCACCGTTAGCTATCGTCGTTATTGTTCAGGAACGACGCCAGCAGTTAACTTACGACTGCTCAGAATAAGTAGCAGGTGACTTTCGGTGTGTGAAGCCTGGTTCTTGCCTTGAAGGTTGGCATTTTCTGCTTCTTCTGCATGCTTACATTTTTTAAAAGATGAGGTCTCACTATGTTGCCCAGGCGGATCTTGAACTCCTGGGCTCAAGCAATCCTCCCTCCTCGGGCTCCCAAAGTGCTGGGATGACAGGTGTGAGTCACTGCACCCAGGCTGGCTTACATTTTCAATCTAGTGCTTTTGAGGACGGCAACCCACCATCTTGCAGTGTTGGGCACAAAACACACATTACACGAGTGTGGTTACCATCCCTGTTTTACAGGCAAGGTTTGTAATGTCCAGGGTTTTGGAGCAAGGCAGGTCAGGCGTGAGACCCTGAACCTTATCTCTGAGGCTATGAGCACTGACTCCACTTGGGCCTGACTGGGACAGCTGGAGGGGAGGCTGAGGGCGGGGAGGCCAAAGACAGGGATGGTGGTGAGGCAGAGCAGCCATCCCAGGAAACCTGGGCCAAAAAGATGCCCTAGTTAAGAGCATCAAGGTCCCAGACTGAGAATCCCAGGCCAAGGCCAAGGCCGGCAAAATGGTCACAGGGTATGGCTGGATCCTCTTTGCAAGTGAGCTGGGTCAGGACAGGGCTGGCCAGCAGCAGCCTCCAGAGGCCAGGCCCCATGCCACCTCTGCCGTCTCCGTCATCTGTCCATGGGGCATCACCTAGCCCTCCAGCGTGGCACTCCTGCCTTCCTTCCACACCAGCGTGGGAGGCCACACCCAAGCAGATCTTGTGGGCTTCCACATGGCCCAAAAGTCTAGACATTTGGGTATCTGTACACCAGCATTCTTAGCAGGGTTCCTCACAGCAGCCAAGAGGTGAAAGCAATTCAAATGTCCATCAAAGGATAAATGAACAGACAAAACCAGGCATATACACACCATGGGATACCAGGCTGGAGTGCAGTGGCATGCTTATTGCTCAGCTGATCCTTCTACCTCAGCCTTCCGAGTAGGTGGAACTACAGGCATGTGCCACCACCATGCCCGGCTGATTTTTTTTATTTGTTGTAGAGACAATGTCTCATCGTGTTGCTCAGGCTGGTCTTGAACCCGTGGGCTCAGGCAATCCTCTCGCCTCCGCCTCCCAAAGTGCTGGGATTACAGGCGTAAGCCACCATGCCCAGCTAAGGCATACTGTTCCTTAAAAAGGAAGGTAATTCTGACACACGCTTCAACACGGATAGACCTGGAGGACATCACGCTCAGTGCAGTAAGCCAGTCACAAAAGGACCCATTGTGTGATTGTACTGACATGAGGTCCCTCGAGCTGTCAAACTCATAAAGACAGAAAGTAAAATGGCTGCCAGGGACTGGTGGAGGGGGGAGGAGTCGTTATTGTTTAATGGACACAGCGTTTCAGCAAAATGTAAAGGTTCTGGAGATGGATGGTGGTGATGGTCACACAACAGCGTGAATGCACTAAACACCACTGAACTGCACATTTAAAAGGGCTAAGATCGGCCGGGCTCGGTGGCTCAGCCTGTAATCCCAGCACTTTAGGAGGCCGAGGTGAGAGGATTGCCTGAGCCCGCGGGTTCAAGACCCGCCTGGGCAACTTGGCGAGACA